>NW_023494801.1:18760452-18840452 GCF_904425465.1 Colossoma macropomum | reverse complement strand
TCTCCTCTCCTCTCCTGCCTTTTGCTCTCCTCTCCTCTCCTCTCCTCTCCTCTTTTGCCTTCTCCTCTCTTCTCTTATCTTCTCCTCTCCTCTCTTCTCTTGGCTTCTCCTCTCCTCTCCTCTCCTCTCCTCTCCTCTCCTCTCCTCTCCTCTCTTGCCTTCTCCACTCCTCTCCTCTCCTCTCCTCTCTTCTTTTGGCTTCTCCTCTCCTTTCCTCCCCTTTCCTCTCCTCTCTGCTCCTCTCCTCTCTTCTTTTCTCCTCTCCTCTCCTCTCCTCTCCTCTCTTTAACAGAAGAGCAGTTGGAGGCCCGGGGCCTGCTGGAGAGCAGGGTAATGGTCAGTGTCGAGGAGGGCTAATAACATTACGGAGGCTTTAAAGAAAGAGGGAGGGCTGGTTGGGGGTAGGTGGGGGGGCTGTTTGGTAATGGGGGAGGGGCAGGTGCAGCTCTAATGGCTTTTTAAAAAGGTTACAGCATGTCTCTCTGCTCTCATAATGGGGCCCTGGCTGCGCTGGAAATGCAATTTCCGGGAAAGATAATGTTGGAGTGAGAGGGGGGCCCTGAGTATTGAGAGAGAGAGAGAGAGAGAGAGAGATCAACAGAAAATCAACAGAAAAAGTAGACAGATAGATAGATAGATAGATAGATAGATAGATAGATAGATAGATAGATAGATAGATAGATAGGTAATCCTTCTCCCTACAATGATTTGACTATGATAACATAGAGAGAGCATACTTTATTGGATATTATTATAATTAATTGTAGCGTTTCAAAATCAATGTAATTGAGTTATTACCTTCATACATCACTAATAGATAGATAGATAGATAGATAGATAGATAGATAGATAGATATATAGATAGATAGATAGATAGATAGATAGATAGATAGATAGCCAAACAGACAGTTGGGGATGGACACAAAATGAGAATGGTCAAAGGGAAAATGTTAGATTTGGAGAGTGTATAGCTGAGCAGCTCAAAGGAGGGGAGGCTTTTGCGGTTCTCTGTGTATTAATAGTTAATGACATATTATCTTGGGCCCCTGCGCTTAAATGTCTAAACATATCTCAGTGCCGCTGAGGCACACACAATCATTATCCTTCCACTAATATTTGAGAGAAGAGTAGGCTCCGCCGCAACATGATTACATTTTTCATCCATTTTTAAGAGCCACTGTTACAATCACTTATATCAAATCGCCTTTTGGGAAAGAGTTTCAGCTCCTGTGATTTATAATGGAGAACCTGCTTCTTGTGGCTAAGAAAGAGAGAGAGAGAGAGAGAGAGAGAGAGAGAGATCTAACAAAGATATATAAGGCTATACACTTCTAAGCAAAGTTAAAGGGGGTCAGTCATGCTGTAGCAGTCTTGTGATCAATTGTCAAGTCCACTAAACATACATACATAAAAAACCACACAATTTTGCAGCAGTGTTAGAACGAGTGAACTGTTTCGTTCCAGGTGCTGTAGGGTATTATTCTCACATCTCAACAAGTTCCTTTGTGCTGATTTGGTTTGATGGGGTGTGGCTGTGCATACTTTACGCCCACTTTATCCAAAAAGCTTTCTCATCTACCATGAATCAGTTTAGCCTTGCCGCTCTGAAATGAATGAACGTCAATCAATATGCCGAATTGTTTAGAAGGGTGTGCCAGAAGCAAAGCCAGTCTTCATCACAAACTGCTGAAAGAAAAATGTAAAAAGTTGCATTTTAACAAGAAGTTTGAACTTTTTAAAAATTGTAATAAATATAGACTGAAAAAAGTCTTTCCACAGACTGTTACTGGTCAAACAGTATGGATAGAAACATCACCACATAGAATAAACCCGAGCTGAGGTAGGCTGTCAGTAGTAAGTAAATTCACCCGGTAAATAGTGAATGATAAATAGTAGCTACTAGAAAGATTGCTTCCTCAACAACATTACAAAAATATGTTTCAATAAAGTTCTCTGAAATATATCAGTTCAAAATGATATGGTTTTATGGCTGCTTCAAGCTTAAATGGGTCTTACTCCACTTCTACCAACTCTGAGTTTGCAAACGTGTTGCTAGAATCAAATTAAAATTATTGTGTGTTACAACTACTAGCCTAGTTCTATATTCCTTTTCACTATTTCTATTGAGCTCGTCTCAAAGTCCACATTTAAGATTTGGTTATGTGATATATTTCTGAATCTATCGTATCTCTGGGTCTTGGACGTTCTCACGATCTTGATGTTCTCCAACATTTCTGAAACCAGTGTGTTCAACTGTGACATACACTCTACTGTTCAAAAGTTTGGAATCCCTATTAAAAAAAGCTTGATCCACTGTTTTGAACAATATAAAACCAGTTTTGCTGCAGAGAAATGGACAAAATGATTTTAATATGTTGATAAAGTCCTAAAGGTTTCATAAAATAAAGCTTTCAATGATGAACAGAGCCATAGGTGATGACATAATGTTTGAGAAAGCTGTATGGAAAATTTTTACAATAAGTTTACAAAAAATAATATTCGGTATTTTTCATATTTGAAAAGCAATTAAATTTAGCTCATTATCATTATGTTGTGTGAAAATTACTATAAACAGCTAATTACAATCAGAATTTAATAACATTAACTAAATTTTTGCCATGTCATCACCTTTTGTTGTTTGTGAATAAACCATAGGGATTTGTGTGCTTGTATAAAGAGGATAAGAGTGGATAGACCATACATATAATTAGATCACATTGACTCTTAGGAACAGTGTCTATTTGATACAGAAACAATGATGTCATTGATTCGGTTTTCCTGGCATTTTTCTCCAAAATGTCTTTGATGGTAACTATCACCACTCTTTAAAGTCATGGTATGACTCTGCACTTTCCGCAATTAAAAAAATAGCCAAACTTCCAAACATTACTGCTCTGTTTTAAGCAAATATTTGCCATTACAGGTTAGTTTCACTACCTGGACATGTTCCTTGTGCAAGCAATACAAAATGTTCTGTGTCTGCCCAGGCTCAGTCACGATAAACCTGTCTTGGTCAATCAAGGCACGCAGCAAGTCACTTTGCAGCTCAGCTAGAGCCGTTATTAACTTTCTCGACTGCTATGACTTGCAGATTTTCTGTGCAGAACTTTACATTTTTAGTAATGTCATGAAATCCCATTCATATCAAATGACTGTTTCTCACCAGCGCTCCAGTAGTCATATAAACACATTTGATCTGTGACTTCTGATGATGAACACAGTTGCAATCCCCAGCATAGAACTGAAGTGTGTATATGCACCTGCAGTGTAAATCAGTCTAAATGGAACTGAGTAAGGGCAGAGCAGGAGGGCTCAGCATTTGGATTGGAGCGGAGCGGGAGTGCTTTCCGTGCAGGAAAACAAGTGCTTTATCAAAGCAGATGCATTGTTGATGACTCACACTCTGTTCACTCCTGCGCGTCACCCCAAAACTTGAGTGATGTCGATTAATTAGCCATGAGCTCACCTCCTTCAGCCAGGGTCGTGATACTTACCAGGCTGAGTACTCAGCTAGTGTCCCTTTCAGCAGGATCAGAGGACACATTGAGAGCTGATGTATTTATTTTGAGCATCTGCAGTTGTATTGGTGCCACTTTAATGCCTCATGCAACTTCACTAACTATGCTTGGGTAGAGATTTAAAGTGCTGTTAAAACGAGTTAAATGAAAAAAATTCCCAGTGTAGTTCCAAATATAGCCCATCTGTCAAGTCATGTTTGATGTCTGAAGTTTGCTTGTTTGGTTTTGCACTGAAGCTATGAGGCTAATGTCACTAACAAGTAATAGAAGCTTATACCCCACCTGTTAGCACTGCATAAGTAATTTGCTAGCCTTAGGCCTTAGCCTACCGAAATTTTCCTTGGCCCCTAAATAAATGTACATTATAAGTTTAAAGTGTCACCAGCTTTGACATTCATTCTTCATCATTCAACCATGCCATTACATCCTGAAATTCAAAATATAAGAGATAGTGGAAGGAAAATGACAGTCAATATAGCTAGCTACTGAGTTGTTACCTTCTAGTTAACTATCTAACTTCATGTGTACATGCATTTACCTCTAAACGTTCCAGAAAAACAAACATTTTGGGCCATTTTTAAATTTTTCTTGCCCCAGACTCCCCCTAGTAAAAACTGCTGTAAATCCATATCCATATATCTGTCGTGAAGCCCCTGATCACCACACACCTCAAACTGCTGTCCTTTTTAGCTATGTGATGTAATTTTGATTGTTTTTATAGCAAAATCCACATATGCAAGTCTGTTTAAGATTACTTAACAGCTTAACATAGTTTGTGGCAAACACATGATGATTTAGGCAGGATGTATGGTACTAATTGGCGGAGTAAAAGCATTAGCTGCATTAGCTTCCAAAATCCAGCGCAAAACTAAAAAAGAAAACTTTGGACACCAAACACATCTTGGATGACTGATTACATTTGAAAATAAGAGGCAAAGTGAATAAATCTGATTTTTTTTTTTTTTTGCCAAACTGCTGCTTTATCTGGCACTTAGGCTACACTTAAGAAAACAAAATGTATTCCATTTGCTGTGCTTTAGTCAATATTATGGACTAAAGCCAAGACTAAGAAGTAAAACTTGGCCTGATTTACTTCTGAATACATTTATACCATACTTTTACAAATAACCGGAAAAAAGTGTGCGAGTAAGCTGAGTGACAGTCATTGGTCTTTTTACCCTTTCAATTCTGAAGCTTCATTCTTACAGTGGGTAGTTTAACTATTTACAGGCCAAAGCCTACTGTTTGCGGCCAAACCCAACCGTGAACTAAAAGACTAGCTCCCTCTAGTGGCTGTTTCAGTTTTCCAAAAATCAATATGTTCTGTAGTAAGTGCTGTGAGCAAAAATTAATGCTACACTTACAAGATGTTACCTTTTACTGGTGATAGTTACTGCAAGATGATAAATGGATAGATTTTTATAGGCTATTGGTGTCCATTGAATAAATAATTCCCCTGGTTCAAATGTGATCATGCCATTCATTGTGCCACTTTCCTATTTCACTTTCTTATTTCATAGTTGTTTCATTGCTTTCATCTACAGAACAACATAAATGAACAGTTGACATCTATTGTCCTGAATATTGCATTATATCATGTAAACTTTGCTCCCAGAAAGAGAAATCTTTTGGCTTGCAGGAGAAACAAAAAGCATAAATTTGTCTGAGCTATGATATGTTTAAAATGAAAAATCAGTTTAGTTAGATTCAGCATCCTGTTGAACCACATAAAATAGCATCAGTTAGTATTGTAGACTCATTGTTTTACAGCCTGTGCACTACACATGGTAACACAAAAAGATGAAAACCATTTATGTTCATGTCTGATAAACTCATATCAGTCGTTATATCACCACATGGGGGAGCTGTATCTCCATAGAGAGGATTGTCCTATTAATAAGAAACACAAAAATTCCATCCATCTTTACAAGCTGTTTACTGAGGTGCTCTCAAATGCAGAAATGCACTGAACATAGCAAACAAAATTAGAATTACCATAGCCTTTTTAATATTCTAAGTACATATTACTGAATTCCTTTGTGTGAGATGGTGCTGTGGTGTAGAAAAACAGAAGACAAAGTGCAGGATATGGCCAATGTATTGCAATATCCATTTATTGTTCTCATCAGACAGATCTTTACAAAACGTCGCATACATTGTAACAACATGGAAGAAAAAGTGACACCTTCAAAACAACTCAGTTGACCCCTGCCACCACATCTGACCTCCAATATTTGAACAGATCTTCCCATTAGAAGAAAATCCTGGCGACCAGTACAAAACTGAGCTATCGTGTCCTTACAAATTAAAGTTCTTCTACTAAATATCTCCAAAGGGAATGACTGCATCATTGCTGGTATACAAATTGTGAACCACAATCCGCAAATATTTCCCATTCTCTCACCATCACTGGACCTGTCTATGGACTGGAGGTCTGGAGTATCAGGCTTAATGTTCAGGTCATAGTGCTATTTTTGTAATATTTCCATATCACATGATCTAATAGTTAGGGTTGCCACCTCAACCCTGTAAATTTCCTGGACACTCGATTGGTGGTTTGTTTTTTTACTAAATTTAGTGGATGGGTAGCTGTGATCATGATGCAGTCTATGATGTCAGTTCAGCTACATGAACTAATCTTCGGAGTTATCATATTGAAATGCTGCCTAGTTCATAAACATGTTTCTGAAACAAGCACCCCCACGTAGAGGGAAATCTGAACTAATCACACCCATTCTTTGTATACAAATGGCTTGACCGGATAAAAAGCAGTTTAAACTTCATCATTCAAGAAATACTAACATATGATAATACTTGGATTCCAGGACATTTTGTGTACAGGAATGGAATTCATTCGTCCCTGACAGGCAACCAAAAATCTGGACTATCCAGGTAAATCAGGATTGGTGAAAAATCTACTAGCAGTCAAGGCGACTGTACTTGGGGAGGAATCTTTAAGCAGTTTCGCCACCAAATGCTTCATCAGTTTTAATGAGTGGTGGGAACATTCCTTGGCATTAAAAGGAATAGTTTGACCAAATGTGCTAATGCGGTTAACACTGACTGGGAGCACAATGTCATTTGCATAATCCTACCTGGTGGTTGTTGACTACATGTACTGTTAGCAACATTAGCTGAACTGCTCACACCTATGACATCTTAAGGTCACAGACAATTTTTAAGGTCAAGACCGAACCAGTAGCTTTTTCCAAAGACAATTTAATGTCTTAACTGACTATAAATATTCATAGATAAATCGAATGTTAGGTCTTCAGGATTGTCCACCTTAATCATAAACCTATAAACAGCAAGTCAGCTGACATAACGATATAGGTCATCTGATTCTGAGTTTGAAAACAGCACAGTAAGTCAGATGTGTCAGATGCAACCATGTGCATACAATAAGACATTGGAAATGGCTTCTTAGCCCAAAAGCACAAAAATGGCCAACTTTCCATTTTTGACTCCTAAAGCTCAAATGTGATCATTAGTTCCAATGTAAGAATAAGTAGTGGATCACTATGGTAATGACTTTGGGTGCTCACAGGTTCCAGTGTAAAACACATTTTTTTCTTTTGTCTTCTTCGTCTTATTATTTTTTTTTTTACAAAAAAGATATATTTACAAAACTGTACAAACATGGTTCATGTAAGAAAGTGGAGAAAGAGGGTAAAGTATTACAGAATACGGGTCTTAAGACATGTCTGCGGTCCGTTTGCGCTAGTGTGAGCATGAGAAAGAGTGTACAATGATGCTGGTCCAGCAGACGGGATAACCTTACACAGCACAGCAGAGAAAATGAACAAAGGGTGGAAGAGGATCACAATAAGGTGTTAAAAAGGTAATGCATGTGGATGAAGCATTGTGCAAATCAAAAGCAGCAAAACTGTCACACTAGGTGAAGACTAGTGCTGTTCAGAGAACACTTACACACAAACAAAAAATGTAATCTCTTTTTGAAGCAAATCAATCAAAGAAACAAACCCTAGAATAAGCTGGATGCTGGGAAATTGTCAGTTCCAACACTTTCTTCAATACTTAATGATCCTGCTTGGGCAACCCAGAATAATCACTGAAAATGCTGAATGTTGATAAATTCTTTAACAGTGTTTTTAAAAATATCAGCAAAAGTGATAATAGAATTAAAAATGAGACAAAACCTTCACCCTACACAAAATATTTCTTTTATAATGTCTGACTGACAGCTCACAGACTTTTTAACCACAGTAAATGACAGAAACAAGAGGTTAGAAGGGACCTATACCTTGTTGCTCTCAGGTTTGTTGTGTTCTCCTGAAGAACAAAGGGTTGTTTAGTCTGATCTCTGTAAACTGGCAGTGGGTGTTGTGTCTGACAGCGCATTGTTGTGTCTTAGGGAAGCTTTTCTTTTTTTTTTACAAGGAACAAGGTTGAGAGAAAAAGCCATTTTGCGTCAGAATGCTGTCATTGCTGCTAACAAGCTAAATCTGCCAAGCTCTGGGGGCTGCAGAAGAAATCCCTTGGAGAAGAACTGGGCCCATGGTGGCTCCATATGCTGAGGTTCTTTATGCACATGTATGCGTGCCATACGCACCCTTGAGCTGCCTGTCACTGATGAGGGAAAGGACTGGGCACTGATCCGGAAGCTAGCAGCAAGCACTCAAAAAAAAACATACAGATATTTTTCTTTCAAGAAATTCTCAAACATACAGGTAAACAAAAAGTTAATGCAGTGTTCATCTGACGAGAGTTCAGTTTTTCCAGGTATTTACACTAAGGACTGAGAAACGGGGAATCTGTTTCCCAATTCAGGAATTGGGAAAATATGCTGGCATGGTCGTTCAAATAATAAATACATTATGTACAATGAATGCTATGCTTAAAAAAAATAAACATGCCTCTTGAAAAACACACAAAAAATGAAACCAAAGAGGCGTACTAGACACTGTGCTATTAGTCTTTTTGGTTTGTTTGTTTGTTTTTTTTTCTCAGGAGTCCAGCATATGGACTCCATCGGTTCCCCTGGGAATAGGTCAGGTTGGTTTAGACTGGGCCAAAGGTCTTAAAGGTGGTCTACAGGCTTCTACGCACTGCTCAGACAAACTATAATGAACTCAGATGTCACGCCAAGCACTTGTTGGCACATGCCGGAACATTTCTGTCTGCCGGACGAAGCTCGAGTAAGGCTCTTTGACCGAGCTTTCCATGGATTGTCACTTCTTGTTTGTTGGAGCAGTGCACGGGAGCCCCGAGGGCAGCATGGAAAAGAAGGGTTCATGGAGTGGAGCGAGGAGGAACGTGTCTAGACCTGTGTCGAGTAGGAGCGGTGGAGGGTGGCATAGCGTCCGGTGGTGTGGGCGGCGCACTGGTGAGCGTGCGGCTCAGACGGTTGGTCTAGACTTCGCTGGAAATGGAGCGAGACGGTATGAGGACATCGGGGGTGGCGGGGAACCGATAGGGCTGATGGTCATGTGATCTCAGTGAATGGAGATCCCCTTGGAGTCTGTAAGGGTGGAGAGAGAGAGTGTGAGAAAGAACGAGGGAGAGAAAGGGTGAGAGACAGAAAGAAAGAGGGAGATCATGACGAACAATAGAGGAGACCAGCAGACAGAAATGAACTCTGTGAGAAAAGAGTGTAATTTGACAGGATGGTCAAATCAAAGGCAAAGGTATGGGACAGATGGGCAGAGATGGCTATATGTCCAGACTGATAGGGAGCTTAAGACAAAGAAAGTACAGAAAGAAAGATGGTGGTGACGGATCTGTGGATGACACTAATCTTCTCATGTCATTTTAATTAAAGCAGGCCTCCTCCAGACACTCACTACTCCAGATTCTCGGGGGTACTGCATCAAGATCAGCAGGAAAATGCTGACTCATGCTGTTCACACCAGAAAGCCAGTCAGCAAAAAAGTGCTGATTTACAATAGCTGACGGCAGAAACGAATCAAGTCTCCATCCTCAAAGTTCTCCATGATTAGTATTCATTTTTCAGGCCTCTACAGTATTGGGGCTTTTGCTTCGATGACATATGCATCACAGTACTGACACTAGTAGCCCAGAGGGCAGTTTGTAGGGTATATGCATTGGTAGTCACATTCAGGGCTCAACAGTGCCCAACCTTTGCATCGGCTGCTTCTGACAGACCCTGCTCTGCTCTGCTACTGACAGGAATCAGCACAGCAGTCACTGAAAGGCAACGTCAGTTGAGGAATACAATACCATAGGCTCCCTCCATGTGAGAAAGACAAGGTAAGGTCCAAAGCTGTACAATAGGGCAGTGGGGTGGCAGGGCTGATGTTGAGGTGGTCAGGCAGGGGCATGGGTGTGCAGGAGGGGTTTAGGGGGTCATTTTTGGGGTCCACTGGCTCAAGAACAGAGGGGGACAGGGGGTCGTGTTTGGCCACCCTGTGTGTGCAGTCCTGCCTCTCACCCGCCCCCACCCCTTACCTGAGTGCCACTTAACTTTTCAAGTGGACTCTCCACACAGGGCAGCGCCACCATGGGCATACCCAGCACCGACTCAGGACGCTGTGGTCGCACAGGCAGTGGCGGGGGCTTCGTCTGCTGGAAGTTGTTGATCACACAGGTCACCTGGGCAGAGGGGAGGGTGAGAGAGGAGTGATGAGAGACATGGAGAGAAAGAAAGACAGAGGGGTAGTAGCAAACATGCAAGAAAAACAAAGACAGCATATTTTAATGTAACCACCCAGAGAGAATCAATGTAACCTTTGCTCTCCCTCTACTAGCCCCAAGTTCTTTTTCTCACTGAGCATTTTATCTACATCATACATATGTAAAATAACTGCTCATTTGCCAAAATGAGTGTGGGATGTATTAGGTTTTAAAACATAATGGACTAACCCCCAAAAAAACATGCAAAAATGGAGGTAGGACAGATTGTCATCCTAGCTACTTACATGGTAGGCAACTACCTTAAGTAAAGTTAAGTAGTTAAAGCTACATTTAGCTCCCTCTGCTATCAAGGTAAAGTTAGCTAACAGTAACTTTATTTACAAGAGGCTGAAATCATTTGCAATTGCCAAGCACAGTGAATATTAAAATGATCACACAATACGTAACATTAGCTTAGCTAAAAAGCATAAGTGTTGTGCACTTAGCACTGGAGTTAGTTCTTCGCCTCTTCATGCAATGCATGCTGGGACAGGGCCTGAAGTCTAAAGTTTAATATGGCCCCTCCATTGAGTCAAAACAAGATTTCTGAGGGGTTGGCAGAAACTTCCCCTGACCCTTTTGAAAATTGGAATATCCTTCACTACAAGTAGAGACTGTCCTGTGGGGAAGAGTGGAGAGGAAATCTTTCACACATTAGGGCCACAGCAGGCACTGATCTCTGAGTTTCATTTCCCCACCCTGATACCCCAGAACACCTTCACTTGGTCTCACCAGAAACACAGCAATGGCTCCTCCGGTGAAGTAGCCAGCGAGGACATCTGACCAGTGGTTGCGGTACTCAGCCACCCTTACAACCCCCACCAGCATGGCAAGGCACAGCAGGGTCAGGCTAACAGTCGGCTTCGTCAGACGAGTGCCCTTTGTCCTGAACACCAGCGTCACGTACATCTGAGACCACAGACACACATTGTTCCAGATATGCCTCAGGACTGAAACACTTTTTTTCCTCTTCGTCTTCAAGCTAGAGCAGTGGTTCCCAAGTCCTGTATGCACTGCCCTGTACAGTTGTCAAGTATCTGCTGCTCCTGATCGAGTTTGAGATGGAAAATATCTTGAAGAGGTGGATCAAATGTGTTGGGGCATGAAATACTTCAAACTTTGCATTGCAGTCAGTTCCTAAGACTGGAGTTCTAAAACCCTGGGCGAGCACTTGTACAATTTAGAACCTACGTATTAAAATATCTGCTTTACCTTCTAACAGTAAAACCAGTCGATATTAGCAAGGCAGCAGTAACTGGACTGAGATTTTTGTTTCAGGTCTTAAATCTCAAATTTGGTAAATTGAGTTTTCAGCAGATTAAACACAAGACTTACCACGGTATACACTGCAGAGTAGACACTCAGTGCTGCATCCTTGGAAGGGAAGGATTTGCGGGCGGATGCCACTATGAGTGGGTTCCCCGTGCAGGCTCGACGCTCGGTGATGTACTGGAGATTCGACTGGCAGCCTAGTGCTGTGTAGTTTGGCCGGCAAGCTGACAGGAAATGAGGTGTCTGGTTTCCTGTGACCACCTGCCCAGCATTGGCGAAGATAGTGGTGGTGAAGAGACCAAAGGTGTAGACGCCTAAGAGAGGGGACAAAAGGTTACAGGGATTCTGCATGAAGGGAGAAAATGGGAATATGGCATTGGTTCCCCGTCCTGGTCCTGGACTATTTGGGGTTTTCTGTCTTAAGTGAATAGACCTCATCAGTCACTAGTCAGTGACCCCTTTATGTTCCACCTTAATGCTACTGAATATATCAGTGCATTGCTGAAGATGACAAAAAACAGGTGTTAGAAACGATCATTTCTTCATTGTTGAATGGGCCATCTGGCTTCAATGATAATTTATTCCTTATTTATTTAGCGTAAGATCGTTGCTCAGGGTTGATCTCTGTCAACACTGCCATGCTAAAGTAAGGTATTTGAGTACAGTGACTTGGGTTCCAATCTGCAGCACACCTAGAGCAACATGGCATTAAATGCAATGCTCAAGACCATAAAAACAGCTGTCAGGTGAAGGGCATGGATGTGCGGCCCTCAATGCACCCAGGGTTTGATCAGTGAACCCTGCAGCTCAGAATCCTGTGGCTAAAGTGGCTAATTCAAAAAACAATTAAAATGGAGCACTGTGTTTTCTCTTGTGATCTAAAAACGACTTGTTGGTGGAGTTTTAAACATAAAAAGGACCATTTTAGCTCCTGGATGGTTCTTTGCGCACTGAGCAATCAAATAAATGTAAATGTAAATAAACTGGCAAAACACCAAATCCTGTAAGATGATATGTCTTATTTATATGGCTGGTTTTTAAGGCAACCTCTACAAAAGTTTGGTGGCTATTTAAGCGTCAGCAATGGATTTCTCTCCACAAAAGATTGTCTAACATTAAAAGGTGCCTTTTAACCCCATTTCAGAGTAGCCATAAAATACAATGTCTGCCTGTTTTTGAGGTCCCCCTGTTCTTGCACTAGACCTTTTTTTTTTAAATAAAATTGATGGACTATATTTTAACAGAAATGTATACAAATTATAAATCTGGAGGTAAGTTGGATTTTTGTCTTTACAGGTCAGCAGGAAAGTCAACTTTTCTAAAAATATCTTTAAATGGCATTTTTTATTGTGGCATGATTTTTTTCAAAGTTGCAGGTGTGCTGTCCACTTAATCTCAGCATGGCAGTCTTTGTGGAGAGGTATTGTGGAGGGGTTGTCACTCCTCATCTTCTTTCACCTCTCATTGCTCACTAGCAGCTCAACACAGAGTCACAAAGAGAGCCAACAGTGTTCTAGTTTATCTGATAACAGAGTTATAGAAAAAAATCATTATATTGATTAAAAAGTTGACACTCTTTAAAAAGTTGGACTCTTTATGGATGTAAAAGTGGTTCTTCTATGCCATCTTTCCAAAAAACTATTTTGGGTGTGGTGAGTGAACACTGTTGTTTCCTCAAAGATATAAGACAAACTGAAGAATTCTAAAATAGGTCTAGCTGATTTTTTCACTTTTAAGAACCTGTGTGAAAATTGAGACAATCAAATATTATGGACAATACTAATTATGTTCCCCAAGAAATTAACTGAATCAGCTGTGGTTGGTAGGAGAGCTGAGACACACATTGACCTGAAAAATGCTTCTTGTTCCTGATCTATGACACCATAATTCCTGCTTTTATGATGCTCTCTTACCTAGAAAGCGTATGATGCGTCTCAGCAAGGGGTTGAAGTAGCAGCAGTCTGCTGTTACGATGGTCTTCTCTTGTGCACCTTCTGACTTCATGAAAAAAGCCATCAACTCCCCGGCCAGAATCTGCAACAACAACAACAAAAAAAAATTATTCTTTAGGCACATTTTCTGAAGTTTTTTGTAGCTGTATGAACTTTTAAGTTCCCAATTAGTGAAAAAAAAAGCACCAAGACCCCAAAATGTGCTAAAAGACATCATCAACTCGATCAAATATGTGAACCTTGAGTGTCTACTAACCACACAAGTCCACTCAGCTTACACCCTAACAACATCCTGTCAGCTCCTCATTATCCCAATACCCTCTGAGAGTGGTCAGACCCCTCAGTGACGAGTGGCAGCTCATTAACGAGGCTAAAAATAACTGGAATGATGTAGGGAACGTGTCTGTCTGTTTAGAAGAGATTGGCTAGGAGGGTTGATGACACGTTGTCATGGTAGATGGTTCACACCTCAAGAGTGGTGTGCGGAACATGGGGAGCTGTTTGCACTTGGCTGGAACATTGCATTGCTTTACTAGCATCTGTCTCACACTGGATTGTAGCATAGAGGACATTCAGTATGTTTTCACCGGTTTATCAGAGTTGTTTGCTAGATATGTCTAGACAGGAGTGCTGTTTGGTGTGTCTCAAGGCTGTCTGCAGCAGAGAATGAATGTAGGCTGACATTCACCAGCATAAAGGGACAAACACATTACTATGTAATTGTGTGTATGAACTTTCAGGGTACAATAAGGGAGTGGTGGTAATAAATGAGATCAGAGAGCAGCAAAGGAAGGGAGAGTAGTTTGTGTATAGATTGTACATAAAAGAAATCTGAATGAACCAAGACAAGGACACACAGGTTGGTAGTAACTAGTTTACTTAGTTATATATACTTCAGCAAACAAACATGTACTTTTTCTTGTCAAGTATATTTGTCAGATATATATATATATATATATATATATATATATATATATATATATACACACATATATATACACATATACATACATACATACATCATCTAAACCGCTTATCCTTCTGGGTCGCGGTGGGGTGCTGGAGCCTATCCCAGCTGTCATTGGGCGGAAGGCAGGATACACCCTGGACAGGTTGCCAGTCCATCGCAGTATATATATATATATATATATATATATATATATATATATATATATATATATATATATATATATTTCATTCTTTTGCTCCAACATCTTGATTGCTTTGCTGTTGCTCATATCTTTCATTTTTAAGCATTAGCATTTTGTTTTAGACCAAAGGGGTCCTAAAAAGACACTAGTGCCTAACAAACTTCAGTTATGCTGATAGATGCTAAATGTACTAAGAAACAGTTATGAATTGTGACTATTAATGCTACGCCATCACCTTTGGTGCTATGATAATGCTCATTTCTGTACATACCTCTATGGGATTTCTAATGTTAGGTTAGTGCTAATCAAGCAGTGGCACACACAGACATTTTATGGTTGTTCTAGCTTAAACATAAACATTTAATGCTTGTAAAAGACATCTCACCTGTTTTATTTGAAGCTTGTAACAGATATCAACATATATTTAACCTTGCAGCTTGCAGTTTTAAAGTGACTCCTTAAGTGAAGAGCCCTGGCATACAACAGCTGTTTTTGATTTCTACAACTTACAGGAAGCTATTGGTTAGACGGCCACTTTTGCTGGTTTTAGGGTTTTATTTACATTGTTCGTCACATAAAGATTTCTGTCCAGCTTCTGAAATTATTAGAACTCGTAACCCATCTCTTAAAACCACTTTTGGTTCCCTTTAGAACCTTTCAATGGATGGTTCTTTAGAGAATTACTTTTGTAAATGAGATGTGTGAGTGTGAAGAATCTTTTAAATGATTTCCACATGATGCAAAGTTTCATGAAGAACCCTTGAATTGGTAAAGAACCTTTACATTACATGAAGGCTCTATAAGCCTTTAAAAGGTTCTTTGCTGGTTTAGTAATACTCAGTCTTGTCTCGGTCTTAGAGTAAGGTGGACTTGGAAATTGTTCTTGAGACTCTCCAGTTTTTGGTCCTGACTCAGACTTGCATCTAACTGACTTCCCATTGTATTTTTCACACCGATTGGATAATTTTCTTTTTGTTGGTTCAAGATTTTAAAACTTTTTTTAACACCAACCAAAAATTAACAATGAAATAAGAGGATCACCAGAAATCATTAGGACGCATTTGAAGGCCTAGAGGATCCTAAGGGTTCTCCTCTCTTGAGACGTTCATTTGCTGTTCTATAACTTACAGAACTTAAGTAGTTTTTGTGCTACAACTTTTGTACTCCTACTACAGCTATTTTTTGGAAAGGTACTTTTACTTCTATTGGAGTTGTTATTTCATTAAACTAACAACACTTTTACTCAAGTATGGGTTTGGGTCTACTTGTCTCTGCAGGAAATCCATAACCACCCTCTTTTTTCTCGCTCTCTTACTCGCTTACATGTGCACACACACATACACACACACACACTCAGTGGCATCACTGACGTCTGATCCCATTTGAACCTCTGTGTCACTGACTCAGCTGCTAGCACTGTAACCTCAGTTGACAGGATCGTGTCTGTAGGCCAATGCAGCTCCAAGATCAGTAACTCACCATCACCATTCAGCATAAGAATGTGACTAGACTCAGGAGCCATCGTCATAGCAACAGCGCCAGACCGGGGCGTAAAATCTGCACTGACATCAAACACGCTACCTGAGACAAGGCCAGACGTCAGAGATAAGACAGCAGGAGACAGAGATGCAATGTTCAGTTCACACATAGGCACAACTCAGAGACACACACACTCACACACTAAGAATAGAGCCTGACCACTGACACGCACTGAGAGACTTTGACATCACCGCTGAATGGAGCCAGAGATGGTTAAAGAGGTTACAGATAGAAAGACAGAGAGACAGAGCCAATGGCTTGAACCTTACTCAGTGCCTAGCACTGAGTCAGATGTATTCGCTGTGTACGTGTAATTCTGTACGTGTGAAAACATTTGATCAAATCAAACATTTTCTCGAAGTAAAACACGTCCTTCTCAGTTCAGTTCAGTTTTGTTTGCGTGCTGCTTTTTACAACAGATGTTTTCTCAAAGCAGCTTTAGGAGATCAGGTCCAGACCTCTAATGAGAATAAGAATATGAAGAGGTCAGGTACTGATATTGGATGATTACTTTTGGGTCACAAACTCCACTCCAACTCTTTCCAAAGCTATCTGATGGAGCCACATCACTCCAGAGACCGTAGTTCTACTGCTCTACAACCCAGTGCTGGGGGCTGTATACCCCTTCAATGCTTTGAGGACCATAGGTTCATGTACAGCTGCTCCAGAGCATCCAATTCTGTTGGCAGTGTTTTCTTATGGAGATCGCACGAGCTGTGTGTGTGCAATTCAATGCTTCAGCAGTGGGTGTACCATAAAGTAGCGTAATCTATTGAACAGAAGAGCAGTCTACAAACTTTTGGACATATAATAAATATTGGTATATTTTTACTGGGTCAATAAGGCCTTACAATTATAGTAATACAATACGGTCAGTGTATATGTCTAAGTGTATTGTATGGTGTGTGTTTCTAGTGCACTGTTTTATCCATGTTACCTTATTTGTAGGCATATATTTTCCCAGTGAGACTCTATTACCCCTTTTAATTCATAAAGAGAAATTCCGCATCTGCATAATTCAATCACTGAGAGGTAAACAGAGCCATTCAGAGTAGTTTGTTGTGAAATGTAACAACTCAATTTTTTTTAGTGGTAGTGATAGAATCCAGTGCTCACAAAACCTACAAAGAAAATATAGCCATTTAATTTACTATCCAAAATGACCAGTGAACCTACATGTCTTTTTAGTTTTTGCCTAGAAGAGGCATTTTCACTCACTTACTGACTGACTAAGGCATTATGTTGAAGCACGCATGTGCAAGGAGTGTAGTAAACAGTGTAGCAGGGACAGCTGCAGAGATGAGGGGAGGACAAGTTATATCGTTGGGACCCTACATAACTGATTGCCTCTATGTTGCTGAAATGCTGTTGACATTTGTCTGACAAATGCTACACAGTTGATGGCAGTCTGGCAAAACTAGACTTTGCCTAGTCTTATCATATGCATTGATAACAGTAAAATAGTGGTAAATATGTAAATATGTTTAGCTTGGGTACTACTTTGCCTTGCATGCATCACATCTGCATGTAAATTAATATAATTGGAAAATTTGTTCAAGACTTAAAAATCAGTTGCAGATATTAAATGACAGTCACTAGCCCACACTCATCCTCTCAGCTACTGTTGTTGTTTCTAAACTTGCCTCACAAAAGTAGCAGATGGTCTTCCTCTGTCACATTCAAAAAACACCTCATATGTGTGCATATTGTTTGGAAAACCATGGGAGCGCTGACCAGGCAGAAAATTCACATTCATGTATGATTATCAACACCAGTGGTGCGCCCTGAAAACAAAACTCCAAATCCTCATTAAATCCTCCAACACAAAAAACTGGACAAAAAAGTATGTCACACAGCTAAAAACAGCAGCACCAGCATCTTGAAGCCTGAATTTTTTACTTTAACAGCAGTGCACCTATACAACAGCTCAATATTTAATCCCCTCTTTCCATAACTAACTCCCTACGTTAGTCCAGGCTATGCAGTCCATATAGGATAAAGGCATGTGAGTGTTTTTGAGAGGTGCATGAGTATGTGTGCTCATGTTAGTGTGAAAAGGTCTCCTTGATGTGTGCGTGCTTAATGGAAGCGTCAGGTTTGTGTGTGTGTGTATGTGTGTGAAGTAATGTCAGTGCGAGTATGAGTAATGTGGATGATGATGAGATAGATCCTCTACCTCAGCTCTGAGTCAGGCTAATGGATAGTCAGGGTCATGGCTTCATCACTGAGTGCTAATGCAGGGACCTCTAATACCTGATAAAAGCTGCCCCGCTCAGACCTGATCCCGAGCACCAGGAGGATATCAGCTCCGTGCCCCTGCCACTGATAACACACTAATCATCACACGCTTTGCTTCAGTGCTATCTTAACTACAACAGCACAATTCCAGTTCATTGTAGGACATCCGCATTGAGAGAACTGAGAATCTTATGTACCAGTGTTGTTGATTCTTGATCAGAGGTGGTAGTAATTAAAAAAATTCTGTTCAGGATTTTGTTCAAACTGCTTGGCTTTTCTAATTACGTTGAACCACAATCAGGTGTTCAGCAAGTTGGAACAAAATCCTGGGGAGGATTTTTAGGGTTTTTAAGATTGAATCAGAAAGTATTGAATTCCTAAACAACAACAGTTTTTTATACCATTGTCTCATGGGTTTGTTATAGTAGGCCTATTTGACGTATTTTCACTTAGAAAATCAACAAAATGTAAAATATTGCATATGACTGTATATTGCTAATTATCCGCAAAACAAAAAAGAAACCCATAAACACTTATGTTTCGGCTCTTCTGTGGTTTCAGTCTTTGTGTGGTAAAACCCCAAAATAGGCCTAATGTGATTCCATATTCTGCATCAGAAATGTTGGTCTTTTCAAGATTTTAACTCTTTTGTTTCCAATCTATAATTAACAATGACATAACTTACAATATAATAACAATAACTTATAATAACTTACTACAATACATGCAGAATACAGAACAAAAAAGATGATTCTATTAAATAAAAGTAAACTAAAATTTTGACGTGTTTTATAGTTCGGGCCCTGTGGGCCCCTTGGGCCTTTATGGATAATTCTGCTGAATTGATTCAGAGCTGAAAACACATTTTGGACTTTTAACTGACTTGGACTTTAAACTAAAATCCTTTTGCTTCGAGTGACCCTATACCTTAATTATGTTTATTTTATTACACAAATGATTGAACATTCCATTTTGTCACTACTAATACAACAACAAGACTTTGTGAAATGTTTCAGTGGTGACTGTTTCGGTAGAGACAATTTTAGCTAATTTTGATCAAAACTCAAAAACACTGGCCAGTACAGGACTAGCAGACACAGCTTTGAACAGCTGTACATTTTTCATTAAAACACAAAAAAGTTTACTTAATTGCAGGAAACTGTTTCGGTATTGACAAATTCTAATGTGACTAAACTGGTTTTCAGACTTTGGGACACATTTACTTACTTACTAAAACAATGGGATCTAACTGCTCATCATGTGGCCATGGATAGAGGACCAGTCTCACTTCCTGCTTTAAAATGCAGGGGGTGTGGCTAAAATACAGACTAAAAGTTTTTGTGTTTTGGTAGTGACATGAAAATATGGGACAGAGTTTTTGAAATTTTTTTAATATAAAAATTGAACTCTTGTAACTTTACTTTAAAAGACATTTAAAAAAAATGAAGAGAAAGTATTATTTTAAGTTGAAATGTATGGGTTAGGGTTTGGGACAGTCACCTCCCAGTAGAAAATACCCTATAAATGATGATTTTGTATACATATTAAGCTTATTGCTATCTCTATTTAAGTTTTCCATTTTGTTCAGTATTGAAATAGTTTCATACCAATATTAGCTCTGAAGAGGCACCTAGAAATAACAAAATCAAGCCATTATTTGGCCTCTTAACTCTTACTGTGGATTGAAATTCTTATTTCTGTTAGATCTCCGGCGATGCACTTAACATGCCTCTGTATGTGTGTGTGTTTTAATGATTGACTGAGGACAAATTTGCAGCATTGTACTCAAGGGTGAACACATGTGGCTAGCACAGAAGACTATTTAGGACAGATGTCCACAGGGACACCTGTGTACAGAGGATAAAGTCCTGTTCTGCTTGGTTGGATAAAGAAGTGTGTCTCATATTGCCACTCACTCATGGAGGTAAAAACAGAGGATTCTGGTATTAACTGATGCAGAAACAGACTCTTACTTCCAAGTGAACAGAGCACAAGAGCATAGGCATGAAAAACCACTAAAAACCACAGCAGGAGGTAGGAAAATATCCACAAGCACAGAGTGGTGCTTTACAGAGAGCGATGCATGACAAAGAGTCAAAGTTCTGACAGAACGACAGAGCATGTTGTATTCTTTCACACTTGTATTCTTTTTTTAAAAAAGCTTAGTGTATTCCTCATATAGTATTTTTGATTGTTTACTCCTTTCCTGTGTCCTGTATTCTTTGGAGTCACAGTGTACTCAGACTACTTTCTTAAAATTAAAGTTGTTGGTTCTTGAGATATACAGTTAAATTGATACAGAAACTTTACATTATTTAGAGGCTGTTGAAACTTTAAAGCTGCACTATGTTCAAATATTTTTTGTTAAAAGTTGTAGAAGTAGCATTACTGAGCCAGAAAAAACACACTAAGGACATTTTCACACTAGAGTTTTTTTTTTCCAGACTGAGGACCACTTGCTCTGCAAGTTTGGTACATTGGGTACATTTGACTTCCAGCAAACTCTGGTGTGGCCTGCTATACATGTGGAAGTTATCTGCTCCTGCGCTGTGTATCGGGTGGTGTGATTGGTGCATTTTGTAACATGACTGCTTTGACTTATCATGTCACTTTCCTTTTCAAAATTCTAGATTCTGCAGTGTATTTAATATAGGCTAGCCATATGATAGTCCCAAGTTATCGCTATAATGCATCAGTTTATGCCTAATGAAACCACACTTTCATGGGACTGGAGCAAGGTTACTGCAACAAGCTCACCTTTGTGGAGCAAGCACATGTACTGAGAGCATCCCAAAAACGTATGTCTCGTACTGGTCTGTATGGATAACGACCTTCTCATACGAGAAGAGCTCCTTGTTTGCAGGTGCTCCTGAACAGTGAAATGCCATGTATCCAAGAAGTGCTGCTCTTTGCTGCTTGAGTGTTTGTATTCAAGAAAAATAATGAAAAGCAGCAAACAGATGAAGCTAGTGACGTATGAAATTGCGCAACAGATCCATGATGGTTTGGATAGAATTCTTGTGCATGAAAGCAAACCAGCGATAATGAGTCCCTCCCCCAGATGAACCCAAAATCTGCCCTGGGTGTGGACTCAAGTAATCAGGACAAGTGTGAAAAGACCCTAAAATATAGCATGTGTGTGCTGAGAAACTCTACAACTGAATAGAGGTGGACTCAACAACCAAATAAAGTGGACTCTATAACCGAATAGGGGTGGACTCTACAAACAAATAGAGGTGGACTCTACAACCGAATAGGAGTGGACTCCACAACCAAGTAAAGGTGCAAATTGGTAGCTATTTACATCCCTATGGAATGAGTTATTCATATCACCCATTCAGAATCGTAACTTAGCAGCTGCTTGAATCCTGTGGGGAGAAGTACCCGCTGAGACTTTTGTTTTCTCCGCGAAGCTGCAGTTGGCTTCCTATTCACCAGCTTCTAATTCAAATCTTCTGTTCCACCTTAATTGGAACAACTCTAGCATGTAACTGTTGCTCTAATTAGGGTGCAGTGGAAGATTCAAATAAGAAGCTGGCTAACTTTAGCTTTGCAGTCTGAGAGTTTTTGTTACTTTGTCATGGATTGTTTTAAAGCGAACTACAGAAATCATTTCTGTTATTGTCCATTTGAAAGCATGAAATCTATCTGCATTCAATTCACAACACATATCATAATGCAAACTCCAACAAAATCAACATCTGGTTTGTTCCACCACTGCGGTTGACAGCAAAACTTCACCGCTGTGGACTGCAGACCATTGTGGCTGGCAGTGGCAGAATTTACTGTTGTGACTCCGTTGAAAATAATGGCACATCCGGTTTGCAGTCATCTGTCTACTGCAAACATGTGAAGACTTGAGCGCTGCACATACACAATTAAAAATTTACCATTACCATGCGCATTGTGACACCCATTGTGACGTTACATTCATCTGCTTGAGGAAGAGGTCCATCTGACATAATTGCATGTTGCATGCAGTTACACATTTTCACCAAAGAGGTCTTCAAATCCTTCAAGTGTAGGTTTAAATATGGTTAATAGAGATTCTAATGACACAAAGTCCTTATTTACACTTGCATCTTATTTACAAAAACGGTTCTTCAAAGAACCATCCATTGAAAGGTTCTTTAGGGAACCAAAGGTGGTTCTTCAGTGACATCTCTCCAAAAAAAAATATTTTTGGCACCTGCATGCATTGATCCATCATAACGAAATTATCTGAATGTAACAATTCCACTGCATAGATGTAATGTTTGAACTTTTTATAATCAAGTGTAATAATATACAATATAGTATGTACTTATATGTTTGGGCCATAAAATAAAATTTTTAGGTTATTTTAAATGTAAATAAACAACCATCAAACAAACAAAAATTGCTTGATGTTATTATAATTAATTATAAAAATATTCAATACCCTATGCTATTATGATCAATTCTAATAATATTCAACACAGCATTCGCTCTTCTCTGTCAAACATAAATAAATAAATAAATAAATAAATAAGCAAAAAAAATAAATAAATAATGAAGATCATTTTTATTGCCTTTATTCCACTACTGTGAAAACAACATCCTAACCAAACTGAATTGAGGAGCAATGTGAGATTTTCTGATTAACTGTAACCAAAACAAATTATTGTTAGGTCAGAGATTTATTTATTAACACCTTTACCTGAAACCAAAGTTAGTAAAAGTAGGTCAGCCGTCCTGTTTCACTTCATGCATCTCTCTCTCTCTTTATATATATATATATATATATATATATATATATATATATATATATATATACCTTCCACCCATTAAATCCCCTCTGCCGTTCTTGTTGGCCTGGTCGAACAGATGTAGTATCAAAGCAGCTGAGAAGATAAGCCATTTTGAGACTGATTGTGTTCTTCTTTATTCCCTTTCTTCTCTGCGTGAATCCCACTCTGTCAGATGTGCTCTGAAAAAGAAGCCGCCTTGTTTGTTGAGGTAGCGCAACAGTTAGCATGAGTCATTTGAGGCCGAGTACACGAATTTCTCAGTGGAGAATCTGTAAGGTAAATCATGAAGACAGAATGACAGGGGGATTGTGGGAGAACAAAGCATAGAGGGAGGGGGGGTGGAGAATAGGGGCGTACCTATGTTCACACATACAAGCGACTGAAGAGGCATCATTATGTCTGTGTTTGTTACTAGTGGGTGTGCATCAAAAGCATATTCTATCCATTCTAATTCTGAGATAAATCTGGACTTTAATAGCATGTTGAGAGTATGAGGTCAGGTCTTAATCACCTTAATCTCTTTAAGTGTGAATATGTGTGTGAGCATGTGGTTAAATGGTTCATCAACAAGTCTTATTTACATCTTCCTATTTACCCCAAATAGAGCCAAGACACGTTTGGCATATGAGGCTTTCTTCTTTAGTTTTGCGGTGGAGCTACGAGGCTAGCTAACAAGTAATGGAAGTTTAAACGTCAAGCAAACTGCATGCCTAAATCATCACATACTCGCCTCAAACTCTGTATGGCACACTGATATCTTTAAAAATGGACAAAGGTACATAACATAGCTAAAAACACTATTGGCAGCCATATTAAAGCCTGAATTGTGTCCTTACTTTTGTTTTAGTTTTGTCCATTCTTAAGCTTCCATTAGTTGTTAGCTACAGAAGCAGACTTCAGACACAAAACATGTCTTGGCTGATCAACTGTATTGGAGTTGACCCTTTAAGGTTGTCACTTAATCTGCTCTTCTGTGTTCATCACGTTTTCTCAGTGTCCTTGTTGCACTTATTGGAGATGTAAAGATCTAACAGAGCCGAAAATGTGTTGATTTTTGTTTACTCACAATGAGCAAACACATAAATAGAAACAGAAATAACACAGCAGTAGTGCACTTAGAGTTTTCAGGAGGGATATATGTGTAGATTAATGTACAAAACTTGACTTACTTTTTTTTCAATAATGATGTTCTTATTTACTTTGACGTTAATACTGCTAGAATGATGGACGTTCTCCAATACAGGCCACCTCACTTTGGGTTTTACATAACTCATCTTTCTTTTAATCTCTTCATTTCTGTGGCAGATGAATTGTCTTATTTCATCCTGTCATGATCTGCTCCTACCATTACAGTTTTGGGGAGGCTGCAACAACAAATATGAATACAGTACTATGAAAAATCATGTTTAACAATCAGCGACACTCAGGCAATATAACTTAACATTACTTTACCAACTTAAATGCCTGGTGAACAAGCAAGCTAGCTTGCACATTATGTACGTTAGGCTAATGTTAAATATTTTCCCAAAGTTGGAAATGTCTGCTCCCCCAACAAAATCAACATCTGGTTTGTTCCACCGGTTGATGGCAAAACCTCACCGCTGTGGACTGCAGACCATTGTGGCTGGCAGTGGCAGAATTTACCCTCGTGGCTCCGTTCAAAATAATGGCACATCTGGTTTGCAGTCATCTGTCTACTGCCAACATGTGAAGGCAGCATTAGACTTGAGCGCTGCACGTGCACAAATGAACTCACAGGCATCACCAGCTTTTTGCGTAGTTTAGAGTGACAAATCAATCGTAACAGTGTACTTTGATGTGAAAATGCATACCTGCTACCTGAAATGTGTACAGGTTGCCAGGTCTGCATTAAGTCTGTCCTCTATGGGTGCTTTACTGTGTATATGTAACACTACCATTGGCAGACTTTACACCTCAGATCAAAGAAAAGTATCCAGCAAGGCTTTTACATCGAGACAAATATTCATCGCAAAATGGAAATAGTGTATTAATTATGACACTACTAGCAATACTTATTGTTAAAACATTGTTTTCAGATGTGATTTCTTGCAAGAATACAGTTTGAGAGAGAGGAAATATTCAGAACGCAGAAGTGGCTGAAACTGGGGGATGAAACTGGGGGATGGCCGTTTTCAGGGGGCATGACGTTAGAAAACATGGTAGCACACCGAAGGCTTTGATTCTATGGGCTGATATGTTTCACTGAAGTATATGCCCATATGTATGTCAAGTCACTTGGCTAAAAGGGTTAATAGGTTAAGTTGTGAAAATTTCTAGCCGGGCCATCGCTTTAATCGAATGTGACCCCAGTTTTTGTGAATACTACAGCTTAGATCTCGCAAACACAAGGGAAAGAAGCATCAGTGCTGCCGAGTAGAGCTGCCGAGTGTGACATATGCAGAAAGGCCAGCGCGCTCTCGCCTCAGAGCTGCCATCTGCCTCACTTCCCCAGGTGGAGTCACTCCCCCACAGCTTAACACCCACACTGGGGGCTCTCTGAGTGGACCTGCAGAGGGATGCACAACCACTGTGCAGTTTGTGATGTAATTCTCTGATCTCACAATTATTCCATTATTCTACATTGAAAATCTGGTATTTTTTCATTTAAACCTGTACTATTTCTAGGCCACTACTTAAATTGAAGCAAATTTGTGAAATTGACTCTGCTAAGGCCTTTGTACAAAAAAAGGTCAGATCTGTTTTTAGTCAAATTCCTTTCAGTGAAGCATGTGCCTCTCGGGTGGATGTGATCTACTGATCAGAGGCTTCTGCACAAACCAAGGAGCCCATGCCAGCTTGAGCACATGCCAACATTAAAGCAAAAGTGGGACATACCACATACTAAAGTATTTTGAAATCCAGCAAACAAAGATTCTACCTTTCACTCTAACTGTTATGCTGATGCCATCATTTGTAATGAAAAACTTTGTATTAACTTAGAAAGGAATGCAACATAGAACCATTTTCATTTTTTCCAGTGGTCTCAGACTTTTGAACCCCACTGTATTTTATAAAGATGCACTGAATTAGATGTATGGTTTTAGGTAAAACCAAACTGTCCAAACATTATCAAAACCTTTAATTTATGTAGAACCTCTCTTCATATGGATGTTTTTTTGACTCTCCTATTAACTTTGGGGTCAATTTAACCCCATTCAGTGTTTAACGTCTCTAAATAAATGCCTGACATTTTATTTTTGCTTCATATTTTATATTTTTTAATAATTGTTTAAAAATATTTAACTGGGTAAACATAAAATTAACATGCTATGTTTTTCACTGTACTTTACATATTTTGTATGCATTGATGCTCTTTGGGGTCAGTTTGACTCCAGGCTGTTTTAGCTGTACAAAACATAAGAAATATCAACATATTTGGATGATATTGTGGTCACTATAACATGCAATTTCCTTTGCTTTAGGGCCCTAACCTAACATAACCACACCTGTAGCAGAGGAATAACCATGGACAGTTAACACCACATGGGAAAGGGGAACATAATTCCCACCATAACTTTGACATTTCCCAGAGATTTAAATTGCTTGGGTCAATGACGCCAAGGATAAAAGATGTTAGTAAATTTGAAGATAACAGGAAGGGTTCAGCTGTCAAAAGGTTCTTTACTTTTGCACATCTCGTTTACAAAATAGGTCTTTAAAGAATCATCAACTGCGAGATTTTTTAGGGAACCAAAAGTAGTTCCTTCATGGCACTGCTCCAACAAACCATATGGTAACATTTTAAGAGTATATACGCTTAGATGTGTGTAAGTATATAATAGACGTTAGTAAAAAGTGTTAAATATTAGTCCTTTTTATTTAAATGAGTTACGATAGTGACTAAATGAGCTGTGACTTGTCGGGTAAATTAACCTATTAACTGCAGTAAGTAGTAAACAAATGCATGCCATGGAAATCAGGACTATTTTTATGGGCTTTGAAAACTTCCTCACTTCTTTAGGGCAAGAAAACAGAACTAAGTCAGTTTCAGTCAGTGTTCATTCATGAGGAACTCAGAGGCATTGCTGTCTGCACGGGAGCACTAATGAGTCTTCTAATGGCTGTTTTCTCCAGAGTGATTAATGAGATTTGTTATTTGGGGGTAGGAAGATGCCAGACTGTAGACTGAGGGTATTAATTGTGCAGACATGTCTGTGTCTGAAAAGCCTTTATCACGAGACTTAACCACGCTAGATACGGAAATAACATTACAAAGCCAGCGGAGGGCACAGCTTAGTGCTTTGTCTGCTCTCATATACATGATACAGCTAATGAAGGACTGAAGTATGTTGCACAATGGAAAACACTGACTATGGAGTGCAACGTGGACAATAAGTCTTGATCAGAAAGGGCTAAGAAGGTTTTATAGTTAGGACCAGACCTAAGTGATACTTCAGTGAACACTCAAATTTACAGTTTTCTCCTTACCCCCAATGTAGTCAATCTGTCGAGACATGTTTGGTGTCCAAAAGTTGGTGCCCAGACCAGTAGGCGCTGTGCAAACCACATACTTAAATCATCACACACTTTATTGAGTTGTTAAGGAATCTAAAGTGGATTTATGTGGTCTCTGATATTGTTTAACAGGCAGTGATGGATGGTCATAATACTGGATTGGTGGGCTATCAATGGCTTCATACACTGTAACATCACATTTAAGAGCCCCATCTGGCTACAGATTTTATGTTTAAATGTTAACGTGCACAATTACCTGATATGGCAAGTTAACAGAGCAATCACAGTATAATTCACAGCAGCATTGCACTTTATCAACTACAACATGACAAGGTTTAAGTTCAAATCATTACTGAAAAACTCTGTAAAACTTCACTATACAAATGATTAAATTTATCTTACCTGAATGTCTGTTACACGAAGATATAAGCTTTAAATGTCCATGTATAAGATCCAAATGTCCTTGTAATGCTGCTATAGCACCACTGTTAGCAAAGCGCTAATACCACAAATCCCATAAGATGCCTTTTGGAAATTAGCAATATTGCAAAAGTTTATATGTGATAAATACAAGCTTCTTATGAGGCAAATAAAAATGTTACTGTGTTAAAAACTGATAAGCAGTGCCACTCTCACAATTTACCTGTATCTGACTGTAAATCTAAGCAAAATTACTTTACAAAGACTTGTGTGTCTCAGCCAGTAAGATCTTAGAACCAGACCTACTCGCCCCAACAGGTCTTTGACTGCAGACTGCAGGAAGGCGCAAATAAATAAAGACTAAAGGTAATAAAAGCACAGTTTACAAAACTGGTATAAATATCTATTAAGAAAAACAGAATTGTGAATGTCACATGAACCTTACCATCCAAGGCCCTGTTGTTCGTGATCACTTCGCATGATGACTTTTGTCCTTTTTTGCTGACTTTTTGTACAGGCATTATGTCTTCCTGCTGCAAAAGGCACACAGTGACCCCTCAAGCCCTGCTGGCATGTGTGTTCTACCAGCTCCACAGCTGAGTTTTTAGAACAAAAGGTTTCAGGTTTCAGGTTGCCATGCCATAGCCATCTGTGGCCAAGACGCGATTCATTTTGTCAGTGACTTGGTTCCTTTTTCCCTGTCCATTTAGAACAATCACAAACATCTTTATGGGTCACGTGCACAAAAACAGGAACTTGGTGCCCTCCTCCAAAAGATACTGCATGAGTAGAGGCTCAAAAAGACTTGGCCATGTGTGGAGGAAGCATGTATATGGGAGCTAGTGTTTGACAGAATTGGAAAAAAAAAGGATACATTTGGGAGAAAACTTGGTCAAAAATGCAAAATTACTTCAATACGCAGATCACAGCATAGTATATACTGAGCTCTTTTAAGCTGACACACTTTAACCCAGTGGTTATTTTTAATTAGACTAAGAGCTTTAATATACTTTTATGCACTCCCTCGAATTTAGAAACATGCAGTTTAGCTATTACCACAGCCTTGCATTTGAAGCTTACAGAAGCATTATTTATGAACTAATTCCTTTGAAACATTTTGACTTTTGATTTGATTTGGAGGTTTGTGTGGTCCTTTGATCATGCAATGCTGTGACGTTTGTTTCAAAGCTGTTGATATATGACATCTCTTTCAGCTCTCCCACTCATGCTAATGCTCTTCCTCCATGATCAGCTACATCAGCCTAATTAAACAGACACACAGCTCCTCAATACTGCAGAAATGTCTTTATACACATTGTAGAACATGTATATACAGCAACATTGTGTAATGTGGGTAATCCTTTCTAGGGGGAGGTAATTGGCTATGACTAAAGTATACAGTTGTACATGAAAGTTTGGACAACCCTGGTCAAATGATACATTTTGAGGATTTTCCAAGTGAAAAGAAGAGTCCCATCACTACATGGAAGAAACTGAAACATATTTCTGCAAATTTGAATGCACAAGAATTATGCATTTTCTAAACCATATATCATATCATAGGTCTCAGAAATTAATCCAGGTCAGGTGTGGACAATTCCAGAGCTTACTATATTCTGTGTCTTTTTAAAACTTTTCAAAGTATTTTGCTTACACTCAACAACCATGAGCTCATCAAGCTGCCGACTGAGGATCTGAAACTAAAGATAACTGACTCTTACAAAGTAAGAAAATACTATAAAAGATGTCTAATCACTTTTGGGTTATAGTTTTCACTGTCTGAAATGTCATTAAACATAGAAGTTAAAAAGAATGTTTTAAGTCAAGACAGGATTTGGAAGACCAAGAAAATCCTCTGCTTGAACTCCACATAGAAGACTCACAGAAGACACATAGATAGACATGCAAAGCAAAACCCCCACATCACTACCGATTACAGGAACACTACAGGAAGACTTGGCTGGCAGGGGAATAGTGATGTGCAATGTGCAGTGTTGTTACATAAATATCATGTACATCAGGGATGACTAATTTTATCCGCAAAAGGCTGGTGTGGCTGCAGTTTTTAATTCCAAACAAAGAGGAGCACACCCTGATCTACATAGAAAGGATGTCTGAAGCATACAAAACAACACAATCTAGTTCAAGTCTGAAGAAAAACTATGTTTGGAGAACAAAAGGAGAAACATTTTAAAACAATAACCTGGTATTGTAACATCATATATATATATATATATATATATATATATATATATATATATATATATATATATATATAAATCAACCTTGGGCTAGCCTTCACTGTGCCCAGACTTTTCTATGATTAGATCTCAAACAATGACTAACCCATGAATATTTCTGAACTAAAAGTGGTATGCAAGAAAAAAAGAATATGTCATTCTAATTATATATATAGGGGGCCCCCATGGACCCTCATAGATTAGGTACTATTTGGGTGATGGATCATTCTCAGCACTGCAGTAACACTGATGTGGTGGTGGTGTGTTAGTGTGTGTTGTGCAGGTCTGAATGGATCAGACACAACAGTGCTGCTGGAGTTTTTAAACACCTCAGTGACACTGCTGGACTGAGAATGGTCCACCAATCAAAAATATCCAGCCAACAGCGTCCTGATCGGTGTGTATATATATATATATATATATATATATATATATATATATATATATATATATATATATATAAATATATACACACACAAGTGGAAGATTATGACTGTTAATTATACTTTTACTTTACCGCTAAAGTCAACTATCAGAACCACCTTAGAAAATAATATATTAACACTTATTAGTTTGTTGTATAGAAGTATAAAATTGTATAGAAGACTTACACAGAAAGATAAAATCAAAAGAAATCAACATCAACATAAAATCAACATCATTTGCTAAACCACTTCAGAAGACACAGTTGGGTCCCTTTGGATGTTTCATGAGCTTCTTTTAACAAGGTTTCAATGAGATTTGTACAACAATCAGTGTACTTTTACCCTGATACCACGCTGCATGACATGAGCTCCAATTCCCTGTTCAGTACACTTGAAGTAAGCTTATATAAGAATTTCATCCAAACATTATCAAAGCCAGTGAAGCTGTGATGGGTCTTCCAGAGGTTTTCTTTTACAGTGCTCAGGTATAATGCAGCATGTACTCACAATGAACTCTTACACTATATGTGGCTACTCACCCTCTGTCCTGGACTGACCAGCTCTAAAACCTACAGACGCTACTGCCACATGGAACTACTGCATGGAACTAGCCTACTATTAAATACTCTTAAAAATAAAGATGCCAAAAAGTGTTCTTTAGAGTGGTGCCATAGAAGAACCACTTTTGGTTCCCTAAAGAACATCTCAATGGATGCTACTTTAAAAAACTCAACTGAAAAACTCTTCAGGGAAGCAAATGTGCTTCTTCTATGACATTAACCCTCAAACTCATTTTCTTGATTTTTTTCACACATTCCTAACTTTGCCTTTAAAAGCCTAAACATAAAACATGATACCCATACATGTCCGATATCTTTGTTGCTACTATGCCAAACCCCTGCAGCAACTTCAATGGCTGTAAACTCTTTGCACACCATTCACGTGTTTTCGATGAGTGATTCAAGAATAAAGGGTTTCCGATGTGATTGGTTAGTCCTTAGTGATTTCCTAAGTGTTCATTGGTCAGTTTTACATAAAATAAAGACGGACACACGAATCCACCAGTTACACACGGTAAGAGGCAGATGATGTGTATCTCAACCTCTCTTCATAGCCTCATAACTCCGGATGTGAGTCACACATGATCTTGTGATAAGATGAAATGGAAAGGGCGACTCTACAGATTCAGGAAATGTTTGCACTGTACCAAGATATATATAGTCACACACAAAAGTTTGGGCACCCCTGGTCAAATTACATGTTTTATTCATTTTCACATTTCTGTACATTTTAATGCACAATTGCTGTTTATCTGCTGAATTTAATATATTGGAAAAACATTACTACTCACTAGTTACTGTGAAACTGTGCTCTAAAATCTTCAAAATGCCTCTGTAGAAGATGTGTATTTTTTATTTACAAAATCAATGGAACATGTCCTTCGATTAAATGTGTTCAAACTTTTGCATAACACTGATTTCCTGAATTTGTAGGAAAGCCAAGAGAAAAACAGAAGTAAGAAAGTAATGACCAACAACATGTTCCTCATTTTGTAATGTGCAATATGCACTGTGTGATATCTTTTTAGTTACTGAGGTTAAGGTTAAGTTCAGAAAACATATTTCAGACTTTTAACTGACTTGGACTTTAGACTTGAATCCTTTTGTTTTGAAGGACTCTAAATCTTAATTAAGTTTATTTTATTAAAAGAAATGACTGAACATTCCATTTTTTTACTAACAAAACAAGCATAACACCACTGAAACTTAAGCAAATATTTTTGAAAATGACCATTTTAGCTAATTTTGAGCAGAACTCAAAAACAACAGCCAGTACTTCACTAGCAAACACAGCTTTGAACAATTGTACACATATAAAATCACAATATTTTTCATTAAAACACCAACAAGTTTATTTAATTGCAGAATGTGTGTTTTGGCAGTGACAGTTCTTAATGTGACACACCAATTTTCAGGCTTTGGTTCACATTTACTTCATAACAATGAGATTTACATAACTGCTCACCATGTTGCCATGAGGGACAGGGATGCAGTCCCACTTCCTGCTCTACAATGCAGTGGTGTGGCTAAAATAAGGCTCCACCTATGAACTAAAACTCTGTGTTCATGTAGTGACATGAAAATGTGGGACAACATTTTTGAAAGTTTTTTTTTTAAGTTTTTTGTTAACACTTTATTTGGAGTGGTCCTTTGTAGATGATTAATAAACTCTTAACAGATTATCAACAACAGATCAGTGAAGTAGCAGTAGTGCAGCATCTGAATACACTGAAGTAAATATCTTGTAGATGTTCTGTTTATGCATTACTTACATTAAGTAGATGTATTGTTAATATGTTACTTCCATTACGCAAAACCTAACCTTACCAACCTAACCTAAACCCCAACCCTCACCCTGACCCTAATCCTAACTCTCACCTTAACCTCAACCCAAAACCTGTTCCTAACCCTGACCTTAACCTCAACCCAAAACCTGATCCTAACCCTGACCTTAACCTCAACCCAAAACCTGATCCTAACCCTGACCTTAACCTCAAACCAAAACCTAATCCTAGAGAGAGAGTCCACTGAGTGTTTGTTTCACCTAAAAGAACCACTAAAATTAAGAGTCACCAGTTTTTTAATTAAAAAATTAAACTTGTGATAAATCTAAATATTTCAACCCCAATTAAAAAAAAAAAAATCATAAAACCTGTAAATATTATTTTCTGAAATTGAAATTTGGTGGTAAGGGTTTCAGGCAGCCACCTCCCAACAGAAAGTACACTATAATTGATGATTTTGTATATATTTATCTCAAAGAATGGCTGGAGTTTAAATAGATGATAACATAATCCTTGTAAATATAAAGGTTGGAATATTTTTGTTTAAACTAATTCAGTAGAATAGTCCATATACAAAATGTATATGGGACATGTTATTATTGCTTATGCATGATCTTATGTCCTAACACAGTATAAACATAAATCTGCATGTGAATGTCTGTGTGCATGTGTATGTGAAGGGAATGGAGCTATAGAAGCCTCGTGTGCGTGAGTCCTTTTGAATTCGTGTTAGTGTAGCGTGTGCCTTGGGGAGACTGTGGACAGTATTCTGCTGGACTGTTAGCATCACTACATAAAGAAATAAATGCAGCTGGCTCTTGAAAGTTCACTTGTTTTTCAGGGATAATTGAATTGACACATATGCACAAAAAAGGAGAACGTCCTAGACGCAGGAGCATGCCAAATGCCAGAAAGTGCTTCTGATTCAACAGCTGCTGACAGGAGAGAGCTGGACCACAATGAAGTTTGACCTCCCGCAGGGCCGGCGAGGTAGAGAGTTCTAGAACATTCCAGCATGAAGGACAACAACAACCCCCTCTGAGCAAAGCATTAACGCAACGGGGGGACCAAAAAATAGAGGACGACAGGAAGGCCTTTAAAAAGTAGAACTTAAGTTTTTACCTTTAAACTCTCAACCTCTTGTGTTTCTTTTCCAGTGTTAACATTTGCTTGGACGTTTACTGTGCAGTCTGTAATTTATGTTGTTTTATGTTGTTGCTAGGTATGTTGCAATTATTACATAATGACTGCCTGATTGCAGTTTTCACCTGACCGCAATTATTTTTCTTGTCATCACAATCATAAGTAATCACAATCATATGTTTTCATCACATGAAACAGAGCATCAACTGGGTATGTTTTTATCTGTTGAGCTGAGGCAAATACATGTAAATAGAAGAGGGCATAAAGCACATCCTTTAAAACATCATTATCATATGAAAACAACAAAAGTTCTAAATTTGGACTGGTGCTGTAACACCTTTAGAAAGCAATGGTGAGTGATGTTTATTTGATGTTTGGTAATAACACCTTTAGAGGGCAGCATTGAGTAATGTATGTTTATTTGATGTTTGTTAATAAAATTAGACCTTGAACTGTCTCTGCTGTCACTTGGGAACTACTTAGTGTCCACAGCTAGGAAGCATGACAGTTGATCAGTCAGTTTGGCTACTTTAGGCTTATACTTTATTAATTTAATTTATTAATTTATTTATTATTCATAGTTATAGTAAATTAATCAGTAGCTGAAATTTCATGACCATGATGGCCCTAGTCATTGCACTGTTAGTTCATTCCAAACAGAGCTGATAGAACATAAAACTGATTCTACTTGATGTTTCTTAACATCAAGACCAAAGAAGTGTCAGCATCTTTAAAGCAGGTCATTATAAGGCACACAATGAAAAATTGGAGTAGATCAGTCACCATAGCCATAGCCAAACTGTTAAACAAACCAAAAGCACTACCAATGATGTAGGCATAGATGTGGCAAACACTAAATGTTGCACACATTACTAAAGTAACTAGGGCCAAAATGTGACTTACTTGACTGGAAGTTAGTCCATTACCTAACTAAAACCAAACAGAACAGATCAGTTTTACTCATTGAAGACAAGCCTGGAGGCATAACATCCCTGAAACAAGCAGGAACCAAAATATGTCTGCATTACAGGCTTAGCAGAGCATCACCAGGGAAGATACCCAGCATCTGGTGATGTCTATGGGTTGAAGACTTAAGGCAATCTTCTACTGCAAAGGAAATGCAACCAAGCACTGTTAACTGAGGGAAATGGGACTGGAGGCTTTGTGTATAAAGGCATGTGACTCCTATACGGTTGATGATCTACACTTTAACCTCATTTCACATTCAGTGTGCTGGAGTCAAAACAAAAATGTATCATCATAAAATTGCTTATGAACAGCTCTATAAATATTTGGCATGAGCCTTTATAAATCTTCAAGTAATACAGTTTAAATGACCTGATTTTAATGACCGCAAGAAATTTGTAGCCTTTTTGTGGATTACAAATGTGAGCAAACAGGGATAACCTTCATGCCTCAGCTGTATGCCACTGTTACTCAGCTGGAATGCTTTGTTCCAGTATAAAAATATACCGTGTCTCATGCCTCACCATAGAAACAAAAGAGGTCTACATGAATATGGTCGTTCAAGCCTTGCAAAGGTGATCACTCACTGTTTAACAACTCTCCAGCCTTAATCATCTCTCCACTCTGCCCACCTGGGCTGGTGACCTAATGATCCTAGAGGAAGAGAGTGTTCACTTAAACATTGTTGAGCAAAAAATCTAATTAACAGAATTCTTCCTTACCTCAAGGGTAAATGATCTGCCAAAATGTTTGACGTTTGAACTATATTTTTGCACTGAAGCCACAAAGCTAATGGAACTAATCTTCAAATATTTGAAAAGTCACAGAAGTTTAAAAAATTGAATAATAAATTAGGAACCTGATAAACAAATTAGCTTCTCTGTGTCATTACACTTGAAGAACTATGAGATGACGGAACTCTATACACCACCAGAGGGCAGTGTAGAACCTACAACTTTTCCAAAGAAAGAAGCATAGAAATTCTACTGCTGCTGGCTAAGGGCTACCACACACCAGAGGAGAAGCACCACTCCTTGCTGCCCAAAGGTCTCTGGTTCCAGGTTGCAGACATTACAAAGTGCAGCTATAGCATATAGGAAGTGTAACAGAAAAGCACCAATAGACAAGAAACTGAACTTAATTTTATATTCTACTTTTATAGATTTAATGTAATAAAAATGTCAATATCATTTAGTGTATCTTCACAAATTCACTATTTTCAAGCTAAAAGATATTGTGAAACACAATGTAACTAGGCTAGTAATGTCAGCGGAAGGTAAAACATACAATTAACATTCACATATTTATCTTAAAGACTTAGACTGACATCTTTCTCAAGCCACATGTCCCCTGCTATGGATTTGTGGTCTGGATCTGGGTTTAATATTGCACAGCAATAGTAAGATATCATTGTTACTTAGAAATCACATTTGACTAAAATGTCTAATAACTAACCAATAATGTTGGCTTATAACCCACCTAGTGCACTGTAATTTATAACAATAAACAAAAGTAGGCCAAAGCTGAACAGCTGAAACAGCAGTAGCAGCTGTTCTGAATCCTGGATATGGATAATGGTATGTCATACAGCAAGGGTTCCTAAATTTGTTTGTGCCAGGACCCACATGTAGAGGCAGTGGTTCTCTTGTGACCCACCAAATATTTTGTGAAATAAAATAAATCATAAGCCTATCAAAAAAGTCATTAAGCCTTCAGTCCACTCTTACTCATTATACTGTTCATTCAGTCAACAAGCACAATAATAAACAGTGATGAAAGAATGAAATGTAGGCTAAGACTAAGCGAGACTATGGAATAGAAAAATAAAGCCAACAGTTCTTTGTTATATATTCAAAATCCATTCAGCTCTTACCTTCATTATGAAAGCATTAAAAACACATTTCATTTTGTTGGATGTTTCATGTCTTATTTAAATTTGTTCGACAATTGTTGTCAGCCTTCTTGTATTAGGCCAGCCAGCCCTGTGATATCATCACTTGGTGATTAATTAGACTAAAGAAAGCTTGTTTTATCCCAGAACCAATGCAACGCAGCAAGTGGAATGTATTTTGAACATGCTTCTAGTGGCAGGTAGATGGTGGCAAAAGCAAAAACAGACATGAGAAATAGACCCACAATCCCCTACCATTGTCATTTGTGCAACACTCGATAACTGCACTTTGAACACTACTTCTGATTCTCGTGGGAAAAAAATATATACTTTTGAATGCAACTTCCTCGTAACCGATAGTTTGAAAAACACTGCTGTACAGTGTCAAAAAACCACATCGTCAAAAAAGTCTGTCTGAGATTACCTAACAGCTTAATACACTTAGAAGCAGATTTAAGCATGCAGTTAGTATGTTTGGTGGATTACAAGCTTCCATTACTTGTTAGCTATATTAGATTCATAGCTTCATAGCCCAAACTTTGGACACCAGACAATTTCTCTGATGGACTGTGTTTATTTTAAAAGGAAAAATTAGTGTGAATTTTTTAACCTTTGAGGTCTGAGAGAGGAAGAGAGTGAGGGAAGGAGAATGCACGCGTGTGAACTTATCACCGCCAGGTCTCTGAAAGCTAGTGCCAGCTTTAGGAGCCACAGGCTGAAACACACTCATACCTCATACATAATGCATAACTGGAGTTTAAATGAATGGTCAATTGTCCTACTGTCTACTCGTTGAAAAGGTCACGAGTGAGCAGAAGAGGAGAGAGCAGTAGAGGAGTGCGGGCATGGCCAGTGTCTGAAGGGTGTTGGAGGTCTTCATTTTGCCACTTTAACTGCCCTCTGTCTGCTCTCCTAGTGGGTGATAAAGAGCTCAGACTTTAAAATATGAAAGCTATAGCGGACAGAATTAATTAGTGAGCCAAATGTGCCCTCAAGGTTGAGCTGGACCTCATAGCACCCTCTGGTGGAGCTGGAGAAACTGGGTATAGTGACCCAGACAGAATTGGCATCAGCAAGATGTAGGATCAGTGGAGCTCACTGACACAACAAACAGTGACATTATTACTGTATTAGTTTTGACAAGATATTCCTCTAAGATGTTTAAAACATCTCATTGCATGCCCCTATGTATTATGCAACAATTTGCAACAACGTAAATAGCAAATTTAATACAACAATTTATCCTTCAAGATAGATGAATGCCAACTTAAGTGCACACCAACATGATGTTTTTTGAAAGTGCACAATTACTTGTTAAGCTGAAACAGTAGACACGTTTACATGCAGCCTAACAATCTGTTAATAATCCAACTAAAAGCTCAATCGGAATACACTCGTCCAATTGAGTCCATTCAGAATATAATTTCTATCCAATTGAATGAGGTGGATAATCCTGTAAATAATCTGTTAAATAGAAGAATAATAGCCATGTAAACCCTTGCATCTGATTACATTCCCAATCTGAAAGTTTAAGTATGTTCTGCGTGCATGCGTATATAGCAAAAATTTATAATGTTCAACATGGCGGGAGCAGAAACTGGTCTGCAGAGGAGACGAAGTTTATGCTTTGAACTTTAAAAGACAGCGGTGGGATGGGCGTCCAGCTTATGTGTCTCAGAACATGACGTCTTCCTCTCTGCCTTGTTTAATAAGTACATGTGAAGTATGTTTTTCTGAGTCTGCCATAATTTTAAAGTAATTAAAAACACCATCACTGCTTACTGCTGCTCGTCTCACTCTGACGGGATGTGATGCTCGTTGTCATGGTAACATCCACACTAAGTGGTACTCTACTCATGCCCATAAAAAAAACCCCAAAATTAGATTGAATACAAACAATATTCATTGGATAAGTAGTGTATTCATGTATGTCTATGTGTTTGTTTAACCATTTCTAAACCTCTCCTCATGGCAGCCCAGTATTACATGTGGTAATCATCTAATACTTGGATTGGCAAATCAGTGCTTCGTTATGTTAAATCATGAATGCTGGTGATGGAATTTAACAAATACATAGGGGTGTCCAGGATATTTATGTTTATGTGCATTTATTGTAACAATGTGATATTTTTTTTTACAGGCAAACATTTTTAACATTTAATGCTTTTAAACAATGTACTTTTGCACAGTGCTGTATATTGTATCTTTGTGGGACATGTTCCCTGATTTTTCCGAAACACTGTGTTGAACCGTATCATACTGAGGATGTGCACTAGGGATGTGCACAGGTACAAACACTCAGTTAACCATCTGATGTGCCAATATTCTAATACTGAAATCACTGAAAAGAGAAAAAATACACAGGCTAACAATTCAGTGAAACATGAAACTTGTATTCATGGCTTTGTCAGCCATTCTGAACTTTCTTCTGTTAAACTTAGAAATTCACAAGCTTATAAGTGTACAAAGACTGTCCAAATGCACCAGTGCATGGACCTTTCGAAGTTCTCCGAGACTGAGTCTTGTTTGCGGCTGTGATTTGTTTTTGTTGAGTCTGAGACCTTGTGTATGTATTACTTGTTTGATGAGATGAATTTGGGTCAGGCTTTGTCTGCACTTTGTTTTGATTAGATGAGTCTGAGTCTGGGTCAGGTTGTGTTTGTGTTCCGTGTTTGATTGCTTGGGGTTGGGTCAGGCTTCGTCAGAGTTCGACTGTCTGAGTCTGAGACTTGTCAGGTTGTGCTGTGTGTTGGGTTCAGTTTGGGTCATGTTTTTCCTGCGCTACATATTTGACTGAATCTGGGTCAGACTATGTTTGTGTTCTGTGTTTGATTGGGTGAGTTAGGGTCACATCATGTCTATAAGTTTACGAAAAGGATGCATTAACATAATTCATAATTAAGGCTTCTGGGCAAAGATCCTGAGAAGGAACAAAAGGCCAGGAAATTTGAGACAGTATCTCAGACTAATAACTGATGGTGTTAAACGTGTGGTGTATAGTGCTTAAAGCCTTAGGGAACAAGAATGTTTTCTTTCATATTAGGTTAATCTAGCTCTAATGGGTAAACAATATACATGTACAAAAACGGAAGCTAACCACCAAATAAAAGCTAACCCATTATGCATAACTGAGCTAACAAGCCAGCTCAAATGTCTGTCAGTCTGGCTGTCATCTGTTTGTTCATTCATTTGTTCATCCATCCAACTGGCCAGTCCAGCGTTCCCCGCATGTGTATTCCCTGGATGCACATCCAGCAGTGACATGAATAACCTTATTTAAAGCGTTGCTACATGAATGCTGGATAATGTTTTAGTGAGCAGACACAGGCTTATAAAAGTAGTGATGGATCCAGCAGGTTGATTTGGGAGGAGAGAGGCTGTTAAAGATGTTAATTAAAAAGGTAGCTCAGTTGTGGCTTTCCTGATAACGATGAATCACAGGACTAACAAATGTGTTAACAGGATTCTAAAACAACACGTTTTCTCCTATGTTGAACTGCCAAACACACACACTGCTTATAAAGATCCGTAACCCCTTAAATGACCAAGACCCACTCCAAATGTTTACTATACACATCTATAACCAAGGCATGACTCAGCCAGCTTGCAGTGTAGTCCATGTAGTTACTGAATAATAAGCCTTAGTATGTGATAAACTTGGGATTTTAAGAGGTTAAAAGAGGCTCTTAGAAGGGCTCTTTGAAACGCACATTCCAGCTAAGGCATGGTTGATAAAGTTGACAAGGTCAACAAATAAACTTTATATACAGGGAAACAAGAATGAGAGAGGTGACTATGCAGGGCTATACACAGAGAGATATTTTAACTTTAATGTTTTCAGATATGGAAAACAGATATTTGTTATGCATACAGTTCACTGTACAACACTGGTGCAGTATGGATTTGCATTGCCGGGAAAGAGATTAAGAGATTCATGTGTTCACATAAACAAATTCTGTGTTTCTTTCTCTCTTCCTCACCCATTTTTGGATGGATATAACATTAAAAATCACAAAATAAATGGTTATACCTGAGAATTTCATTGTTTTTTTAAATCCTGACATCAGTGGAGGCCCTCTTGTTTATAAATGTTTCAGGTGGGGGGTTTGGGGGCATGGGGAGGGGGGGCTGAAGCCTATCCCAGTTCTCACTGGGTGGAAGGCAGGAAACACCCAGCATCATGCTAATATTTATCAGAATTAACATTCACAGGAATTTTCAATCACAATGAGTCTATCCTTACCTCAAATCATACCAGCATGTCCGTGACTGATCGCAGGAGACTCAAATACGGTGGTGTCCCGCGGTGGTATCCGTAGAAACGGACCAGACAATGAACCAGTCAACCTTGTTTATTAATCATAGGCCTGACCAATCACATTGTGCAAAACTGTGAAACTGGCATGTGATGTTTCTTTTCTCCCTGACTTGTGAGGTAAAATATGGTCTTGAAAAAAATAAAAAATATAACCAGGTATATGCAAAAACACATCTTTAGATGTCAATATATGGAAACAGCCTGGTAAAAAGAGTCAGTATGTAGTCAGACCACACTACACCACCGGTCACAATCATATGTGAAGGAGGCCCACAAAGCACCAAAACAGGTGCTCTATCCAATTAAGGCTGTGCTGGCTTGGGGACCAGTTTGTTCCTGCACAAAATGAAAACTTAGTGGTTTGAAGTCAAACAAGACCTTCCTCAGAGCAGATGATGCACCGAGATTTTGTGTGACCGAAATGTTTGCACCATCTTTCTGAACTATTTTTGTCTATTAAAGACCTTGCTTAAACTATTGTATATTTATGCTTTTAGATTATTGAACTAAGTCCAGTTTGATTCTGTATGACCTTCTGTTTGCTCTGAATTCTGAACTCACAAATGCCAATATCACTGATTTTTCTAAAGGTAAAACTTACAATCTTAACTTTGCTAAAATGTTTTCTTGGCTAGCTAGTTGAATTGATGTCTAAATGAAATGAGCCTCATGTCTGAAGCAAGGAACAAGTTTTATATGGAAGACTCCAACAGATAACTAAAACTGTAACCTACTGGGGATTTTTGTCTGTGGACAAAAACTCAATGTTTGATCAGCTGAGTCTTGCCGAGCTTTTGCTGGGTCTCTGTCTTTGATTGATTGAGTCTGACTCTGGTTTTGTGAATGCCCTAGCAGGCAGAGAGCTTGCACCAGGTGCTGCATATTTCATGCTTGCTGACTCTCTCTCTGACTCTCTCTCTCTCTCTCTCTCTCTCTCTCTCTCTCTCTCTCTCTCTCTCTCTCTCCCTCTCTCTCTCTCTCTCTTTCCCTATAGGCGGACTCTGACAGCATCCAGGTCTGTCTCTCCTTTGCTATTTTTGTTCAAATTTCTTTTACACGTGCCCTAAGGATACCTTGGTATCTGATGTTTTTCATTTTACTCCTTTACTCTTCCCTCTATCTTATCTCAGATCTCTCTGCTTACTATCAGCTGTGCTCTGTCTGTCAGTCTATTTTCACTTTGGTTGCATGTGCGCATTTACACATTTAGACTAACGCGCACACAACCGCACGCGTACACACCTCTCCCCGGGCTTCAGCACTACTCTGGCCAACTCTCTCATTAGCATACAAACACACACACACTCATCCCTCCTCCCCCGCCCTTCACACACACCTCACACAGTCAAGTAACACACCCTGCAAAAGGTGGGAGGTAAATCCATGCGGTTTTACAATCTGTTACCTGCAGCTTACTACACAACACGAAGACACTAGCGAAAGGAACACCATTAACCCTATTCATACCTATTTAGGTAAACAAACATCAAATGCAAGCAGTACATTAGTCACAGCACATGTGCAGTAGTCCTTGGGGTAGAGGTGGGCAATATGATGATGCTGTACCAATATTGTGATAAATTTTGTTATAGTGGTAAACATAACACGATCATCGCTAGTACTTAAAGAGTAATGAACAACTACATGCTTAATTACAAAGAGAGCTTAATTAGTCCTGTTTATTTAGATTGTGTGCAGTGAATAAAAGTCAGTCTACTCAGAGTTTTTGATGGCAGTTTTTAAAAGTGGCACTACTAGTGTATTGTGCCTGCATGTCAAAATATTAAGTCCAATGCCAATGTCTAGGGTACATCCCTAGTTAATATAATTAGGGAACCCATGTTTCCTGAGTGCTGCCACTCTTTGCTAAGAGAACGTCTTAAACCTGAGGTAGCGGGTTTTAGCACTTATTTTGTTCTGTTTTTCTTCTCTGAACTATTTTTAAAAAGTGGTTTACACAACAAGCACATTATAACCACTATAACCATTATAATACAGCTGTTAGCATGTGTTTTACCTTAGCTAGCTATCTAGATCTAGATTAGATGTATGTTCAACATTCAGCCTAGCTAAGGGGAGGCTGACGGCCCCAGCATTGGTTTTGGTGCCAAAAAATTAAGCAAAGATTTGACACATCATAAAACATCTTTTATTCATTCACTAACAAGATTATGACTCCCACATCAGGCTATTTTCCACCAGCACTCTACCCTTCAGCTTGGGTGTGTTCAATCATGCAAACTGATTGGTTGTCTAATAAAAGTTTTCAAACTTTTTCAAAGTTCAACTTTTTGCAACTCAAAAAAAAAACAAAAAAAAAACAAACAAACAAAAAAACCTACTGCAGCACTTTGTGGCTTCTTTTTATGGGATTATATGTAAAACTATACACCAGCGCTTAAGGTGAAAATTACACTCTAAAAAGTGAAATTTACACTCTAAAAAGTGAAATTACAACACACCCACCTGTGTTACCTGCTTTAACACATTTTGTGTCACTTTTAACACACAACTGTGACATCCTTAACTAGGCACAGAGGTATTTTAAAACATTTTGTGTTAAAAGTAGCACAAAAACGTGTTGTCCTTAGCTGAACACATTGATGTGGTGTCTAGTTAAGGACAAAATAAAAGTGTTTTTAACCTCTTTGTTTTAAGAGTGAAGGCTAACATAGTGTATTTCCACTAGCATGGCACCAAGGGGTGGGCGATATGACAAAAATTTAACTCTACAAGACTTAAAGAGATTTTTTCATTGTTACTGTACTCTCTTTGTAATGAAACATCCAGTTGTTAGCATACTGACAATATCCACAATATCCAGTCTTATAAAAATGTTTTGGTGTTTACATACAGAGAACACACCTCTGTACATTTTAATGCACGATTACTGTTTATTTTCTGGATTTAAAACATTGTAAAGAATGTATGAAATTTATGGCATATTTCATATTGTATGTTTTATGTTTTTCCATCATATTAAAATCAGCAAATAAAGAGAAATGGTGCAGTACAATTTGCATAAAAATGCCATTTTTAAGTGCATTCTCTGTACAGGACACGGTAACTTATGTTAATCAACAAAACATCTAATCTGACCAGGGGTTTTCAAACTTTTGCACTCAGAAAGCATATTGTGAAGTATACCTCTTAAAAAAAGGTGCCAAAAAAGGTTTGTTGGGCACTTTTGGTTCCCTTCCTGGAGAGGCTTCTTTAGAGAACCACTTTTTTAATGAGATGTGAGTGTGAAGAACCTTTCTAAAGTTAAGAGCCTCCATCCAGTGTAAAGGTTCTAGAAAGAACCCTTAAATTAGCATTGAACCTTTACATTAAATGATGATTCTTTAAAGCTTTAAATAGTTTTTCACACTCACATGCCTCTTTTTCAATCAAGGTTCTTTGAGGAACCAAAAGTAGTTCTTTTATGGCATCACTCAAAGAACGCTTTATTTTTTATTTATCACAATAAATATACTCATTTTGCACACCCGGGGATCAGAATATTATAATGGATGTAGTCTTCTACACCCAAACTTATATAAAATATCTAGGACCAAAATTCAACATCGTTGAATGACACTGATACCGGTATACAAGGCGATATATCGTCCAGCATCGACATGTAAGTTGTAAGTCAAACACAGAGCCTTTCTCTTTCTCTTTCTCTTATGCGTACACACACACACCCTCGCAATAAGCCGCCCACCTACTCACACATACGAGTCTATCCTTTTATCCGCGCTCAACCAGCAGCATCAGCACCCACGCACACGTTCATTCTCCCAACCCATTAGCACACCACAGTGAGCGAGCGAGATAAACAGAAAGTGAGAGCGAGAGAGAGCACAGCGTGCTGTGTACTCACCGTAATGGTAGGGACGGCAGTGACCAGCGAGTAGACGAGGACCGGCGGCACTTTGCTGTTTTCATCTGGGCCCGGGTACGGCTTGGAGAAGGCTTTGTCGTAGCAGAAGAAGCCCTGGACGTGAACGGGGAACGTGTCCGTGTACTCGAAGTAATACGCCAACAGCACGGTGCCCGCCATGATCACCAGCTGGAAATAGAACATGATCCTGTCTTTAGAAGCGAGAAGAAGAAGAAGGAGGAGGAGGAGGAATACTCCAAAGCCTGCACTCCACTCCCCTTAACTACCACACACAGCACCGGCATATAGAGAGAGAGAGTGAGAAAGAGAGAGAGAGAGGGAGAGAGAGAGAGAGGAAGGGGGGGAGAGAGACAGAGGGGAAGAGAGAGAGAGAAAGGAAGTGTAGGGAGAGAGGAGAAAGAGGAGAGAGAGGGGAAAGACAGAGAGAAAGGAAGGGTGGGGAGAAGTGCGAGAAAGAGGGAGAGAAAGAGAGATTAGGGGAGAAAGATTGAGAGAGAGGAAGGGGAGAGTGAGAAAGAGTGAGGAAAAGGGAAGAGGAAAGAGAGAGTAAGAAGGAGAGAGAAAGAGTAAGGTAAAAGGGAAGGGGAAGGAGAGAGAGAAAGAAGGGGAGAGAAGGAGAAAGAGAGGAAGAGAAAAGAGATGTGTGTGAGAGAGAACAGTGAGAGTGAGAGAGGGGGTAGAAAGAAAGACAGGACAAAAGGGAAAGAAGAGGAAGACAGAGAGAGGGAAAGCGAGAGAGATGAAAAAGGACCGAGAAAGAGAGGGAGAAAGCGAGAGAGATGGAAGAGACAGAGAAAGAGAGGAAAAGGAAAGAGAGAGAGAGAGAGAGAGAGAGAGAGAGAGAGAGAGAGAGAGAAAGAGAGAGAGGAAACAGGAGGGAGAGTGAGAGAGAGTGCGAGAGAAGCTCCTACAGAGAAAGAAAAAAGACTTCTTGTATCGACAAAGCAACCTAGCATAAGAAAAGGAGAGAGAGCGAGAGAGATCGAGTGCAACGGAAAATAGGAAGACAGAAAGGGGAAAGAGAGACAAGAAGGTTGAGTTAAAGAGAGGAGGGAAGGGGGCTGCTCTGTGTGTGCTGGCACAAACGGGTCTACCATGTGTAGATGTGTGTGTGTGTGTGTGTGTGTGTGTGTGTGTGTGTGTGTGTGTGTGTGTGTGTGAAGTGCAGTGTGAGTGGATGTCATGTGTGAACATGATCATTAACACATTTTAAATGGAGGCTTCTTTCTGTCCTGCTTTCAGCATCGTTCCCAAATTCACTAACATTTCAATACAAACATGCACTGGATACAGTCTGCTCTCTGGGGAAGGTGAATAGGAGTGTGTGTGTGTATGTATGGCACAGATGAGGGTCACCCTGAGGGGTTTATTCACATACAGTTGGGTGCACATACATACACACACACACGTTTGTTTCATACATTGTCAGGACATTGGGTCACGTGTAAGTCCCATAAGTACTATACAGTACAGTGCAAAAGTCAGAGCACAATCTTCATTTCTTTCACTTTCAGAGAAACAGCCAAATTTTCTTCTCTCAGTAAAAGTTTCTTGACAGCTACACTGACACATCCTTTCAGACCCAGAGCACTGAGTTGTCTTCTCACAGTGGAAGGATGGACAGAAACAGCTGTTTATTAGAGATGTACTGAATTCAGTTCTTTGCAAAAGTCGATTTAAAACTATTTGTTATAGCAGTAAGAGTGTTTTGCCAGTAAAACACTGCATGATATTAGTTATATGTATATAAATACAAATAAACATAAATACACAAGTACACTGCAAGACTTTTTGTTTATTTATTTTTTTCAATATTTTAAAATTATAGTGAGAACACAGTTAGAAGAACACAAGTTCGGTTCCTGACGTCTCACTGCAACTCCAGCCATTGCATGGATTTGTTAAAGGAGACATATTTTCCTCTTATTTTCTCAGTTAAACATATTTCCTTGTGCTCTTTGAAAGACATGTAATGAGCAGGGAAAAAACACATTGTGCATAGTGTGTTTTAACCTAGCTTTTTCTTATCTGTGAAGAAAGGGTAATTTTCTGGGTGTTGAGTCTATATTCGAATGAGAAGACTCTCATTATCCGACTCTGTGGGGGGTGAGACTGGACAGCACAGGTGCGTCATTGTGCTGCTGTGGCTCAAAAATGGCTGCAGTGGACCACTGCATTGTGAGAGTGCATATGTTCGAACCTGAGTCATATACAGACTCAGCATTTTTTCCGAATGGTAATGGTTGATGTTCAGGTTTGCAGCCTGGTATTGTTTAACGTCAACGTGTGCTACATATCAGTTTTGTCAGGTGAAACAGATATTGGATGGTAAATGTAAATACTGGACTTCTTTAAGGAGAGGCTTGAAAACCTATTACTGACACTCAGAAAATCACAAGGTATTTTTTATTTGTATTGTTTGAAGCAGCAGTTTACTGTCCAGATTAATGGCTGTACATCTCATTTTCTTTTTGCACAGTACTGTTCTTGTAACTAAAAGACATGGTTTTGCTATTTTTTGTTTTTAAAATGAAATATGTAGCTTTTATTTGAAGCACTTTACAAAGTCACATTTTCTGTTCTGAAAGTGTACAAAAACAAACACATGCACATACTCTCTCACATACACACACACACACACACACACACTCTCTCTCTGAGTTATTTATAAACCTCATGTCAGTCAATCCTTCAGCCTTGTTCGGAAATGTCCTCCCTATCCATCTTTCCCTGGAGAGCGGATTGTTTGGCGTGTCATTGTGTAGAAGACTGTAATGGTCGCATGCTTCTACTGTTGTTTCAGGAAACAGAATGCATTTAAAAGATGGCAAATATTCCAACCGCATGTGAAAACAGGGAAAATAAAAATGTCAACAGTTACTTTTAGACTTTTTAACATAATCAGCCGATGCTTCTCGACTGTTCTAACAGTTCATTGCTCTAGGGATTGTATTGGTAGGAAAGTTTTTGTTATATTTTACGAAGCAAAGAAAACATAATACCACACTTGATCGCAAGCTTAGATTAAAGATTAAAATCTGCTCAACAATGCTTTTGAGAAGAAAATGAGCTCCAGTCAACTCCATCTTAACTCTTAAGATGCAAAAATGTACCTTTATCCTTTAATCTTTACCTCTGAGGGTTAGAAGTTAGTACTTACTAAATAATTCAATAACTCATAGCACTTACTGAACAATAGATCTTAAGATTAATAACTAAGTAATGACTCTTGGGCTCAAGAAGTTATATTACATAAATGTCACTGTGGTGATTTCACGGTCTGGCTAAGTGCTATTTCAGGCGCATGTTGAGACACCTACACTAGTCTGAGGACCATCCTGCCTTTGTCAAGCCCAGCATAAAGCATTTGTCTCATTAGATCAGATTACTCACGGGGAGGCTCAAAATACGCATCTTTATTTCGCTCTTCGTGAAAATCCCACTCTGTCCTAATCTCATCATGACTCAACGGCACGATGAAGGCATATGCTGAGCCTGAAGGGAAAGGCTACTGTGGAGAGACGCCTGTGCTTCTGAAGGTCTTAATAACCATAAAAAAGCAGGACATGATGACTCATATTAACACTGGCTTTGAAAATGCCATTTCTCCAAGCTGTGGGCTTGAGTTTTAGATCAGCCAGTTTCTTAAAGTAAATTAAAGAATGACACCACAGGCCATTTTCAGTTAAGTAGATGACGTTCAGTTTCATTCAATTCAATACAATTTTACTTTCAAAGTGTACATTTAACTTAAACTGTATAACTGTATGTATATATTATTGGGTTTTTTTGGTATAGAGTTCTATGCAAAAGCTGTCAAATTACATGTTTTGTTGCTTTTCTAAGTAAAAATAAGTTGATAATCCTCCACTGCGAACTTTGAAGTTTGACATATTACATAAAACAAATGTGCCGTAACTTGTGCACAAGCCACATTCTTGTTTTATGTTAAACTCAGCAAATAATCAGTGATTGCATGTTGAAATGTGCAGAGTGTGTTTTCAGTAGATAATGTATTAACTTATTTTCATTTTAATGAAATGTCATTTGACCAGGGCACCTAAACATTCACACATGACTGTATGATGCAGTGAAGATGAGACTCTAAAATTTCTATGTTTCTATGAAAATTAACGAAATTAACATCTATTTTTTCTCAAGATATGTTTTTTTTACTCAAGAAATTGTTCGCACTAATTGAAAAGTAAAATGTGATTGGTTGATTCTATTGTGAGTTTCTAATTATATAAGTGGTTAATTTGGCTTTTGGTTCAACGCCTGAAGTCCTAACCAATGGAAGAGCTCGCCTGGCTGTATCTACCTGGATACCAAAGAAATATCCTGATTGGACAATTTTCCATTGGGGTACTACTCTAATAGGCAGAGTTTAAATGCAACCAGCATGATGATACTATTATATAAAAATAAACTAAAATATTTTTTTTTTATTTCACAGAATGTGTTGTGCTGTGTTGTTTCCCCACTGACTACATGACATCACACAATATGAGTGGTGCTATTTCAGGCTGGATTGGATCGGTTTGTTCTTTTTTTCCCTCTGATATCCAGTCCAGCATTTTCCGCTAACATCAACCTGATGCCGATACCCAGTACTGTGACGGTGCCTCCTCTACCAGCGTGCTAACTTCATTACATGAAAAAAAGTGTGACCTTCCACACATACCTAATAAAAGTTTAATAAAAGCACTCTACACTTCCTTATTCCGTTAAATGGGATTTCCCCCAACATTCTGTAGTTGCTCTGAAAGCATTTGTTGATGGAAAGTATACAGACTCTATAGACTCAATCAAAATTTTATATGGCTCTATGACTATGCTTCAAAAGGGGCCCAAATGTCAGTTGTTGCAGTTTGGCTATTGTGGCCAGGTCAGCATTGACAGATTTTGATTATTTAGGAAGCACTCGAGCATGCTGTTTGAATTTGGCGAGCGCACGAGGCCCACATGGTCCTGTAACCCATGGTGCCAGAATCGCGATGTGGGTCTCTGCTCACTCAGAGAGCATTAATTCAGAGAGGGAGGAGGAGGGAGAATTCCATATGGCACCAGGACTATTTTCTACTCCTACAAATTTAGTTCTCAGTAAAGATCTCTCAGCACTGCTTTATTTCGGTTTTAGTTTGTATGTAAGTGCTGGTGCAAAATTTACTTTGATCTTGTCCATCAGTTAACATGAAAGTGTTTCTTATCCATAATCACCTTCCTTCAACTTCAATTCTTACGTTCAGCAGCCAATTTACAATCAGCCTTATCGTTATTCCTTCCACTAGACAAGCTGGTAAAAGGTTGCTTCTAATGTGAAGTACTTTTAAGACTTAAGCATGGATTTTGTTGACAGATTTTTTTACTTTTTAAACTGTTTTTAGGAAGCTTCTGATCAAAACAATAATTTCTTTTATTTTGGAACAATGTTGCAAAAGTGATTGCATTCACAGGTTTTAAAGGTTTGAAAATGTTTGACCACAAAACTAACTTTACAGGTGAAGAAAAAAATGTTCTTAATTTTCAATGTAATTTTTATTGTGTACCATTTTCATTGTAATGAAACACAATATATGTGGCAGCTGGCATTTTTAAATGATGTATATGTATGCATATGTGTGTATATATATTACACACACACACGTGTATATATATATACACACACCGATCACGCATAACATTATGACCACCTCCTTGTTTCTATTCAACTCCTCCTCATTTTGTCAACTCCACTTACTATATAGGTGCACTTTGTAGTTCTACAATTACAGACTGTAGTCCACTTTTAACCTGTTCTTCAGTGGTCAGGACCCCCATGGACCCTCACAGAGCAGGTACTATTTAGGTGATGGATCATTCTCAGCACTGCAGTAACACTGATGTGGGGGTGGTGTGTTAGTGTGCGTTGTGCTGGTCTGAGTGAATCAGACACAGCAGTGCTGCTGGAGTTTTTAACTTTTTTGCAATCTTGATTTACATGGTATTAATTATTGATTTCCTTCTTTTATGCGACAATCAAACTGTATTCTGTGTTAACTATATTATTCATGTTTCAACATGAGTCTGCAGCTAATGCTCTTTAGTCATCACTTCAGCTGTCTGAGGAAGGCAGCATCAGAGTTACATCTGGATGAGTTAACCACACAGATGGTAAAGGCTATTTTAATGCTAACATGTACAGCTGCTGGCAGCACTGATGGTAGACCAGTGGCCAGAGGCCATGACAGAGAAAAAACATATTCAAGATCTAATAAAATCTTGCTTTAATGTCTCATGATTTTTCACATGCTTATAATTTATGTTTTATTTAACAGAAGTTTACGTGTTACGTTAATCATCTCAGAATGCTTTGAAAAAACAGTTTCATGTGTAAGACACTTTCATTTGTCTTGACTTGACTAGTCTTATCTTGACTCATTTATGTCTTATGCGTATGTTTCATTCCACATTTTCCAGATCAGAATTTTGGCCAATGTTGTCTAGTTCATTTGAGTCTCTCTGGGCAGCAGTGCACCCCAACAGCAGTTGGAATTTTGTTGTCTTGCCGTATGATTTGGCTTTCTAATCTCTAGTTGGCTTCCCATCTATTTTGTGCAAGCAGCCAAAATTTGGATGTTGTCTGATTTTGCTTCTTATCAAACTGCCAAACATGGAGTTTAGATACACTACTGCATCCAGAAAGAAAAAAAACTTGAATTCTTTAAAAAAGTTTTGCACTTGAATTCTCATAAAACACATTCTGAGTTAAAACAACTTAATTTTTCAACACTTAACAAGAATTGTAATAATGTGGTAGTTGATCATGCCCCGCCCACACATGCATTGTGCTTAACAGCTTTTGTGAGGTTGGACAAGCTAACAGAACATTATATATTCAACCTAATGAGAAACTGTAGTTTCTGTCCAAACACTAGTGATCACAAAACAGTCACTGTACTGCTAGTGTTTTAGAGTCACTATATAAAGTCGAGTTTCTAGTTAAAAATACTTTACTAATGAGCTGGACTATGCTGTTGGAAATGACAAAGAATATGCCACCATACTAATGTTAGCACAATTACACAACAAAAAACGATACCCAGTCCATCTTAACTGGGATGTAAGCTAAAACCATTTTATGCGATGTGATGCACTAAACTGCAATTCCATTTAGCCATTCAAGCTTATTTAAGAAGTATTACTATGCACTGAAAGCATCAAAAATATGAACTGATCAGAATGATCTGGACTCAGAACGCTTCTAACAGAGGAAAGATTTGCAAATCAGTGTTTCTCAGTCTGGGGTCACGGGGCGGAGGTTGAAAAAAAAGGCCTGGATTTTGAATTAAATATTTCTGAGAATTAGTTTTTTTTAGCTAAGGTTGTGTATTTTTCCAAATAAAGAGCTTAATTTGGGTTCACTGCAGCACATCCCCACACATTCTTCACCATCATCTCTACAACAGCAATACTATTTAAGCAGTGGTGCAATTATACTGTGTTAAAGCAAAAAGTCTCATCAGGAGTTGCACGAGTTAAATGATGCTTTGAGTAAATGAATGAGTCGTTACACCATTAATCCTGACAGTGTGACCTTTTATACTTTTTCAAAATAAATATCATTTCTACATTTCATTTTAGGTATTCTGGCCAAAAAATGTGCATGCTTGAATTTCTAATAAGGCATCATGGGTCTTTGCCAACTTGCGGTAAAGCTTGTCCAAACTGGCAACAGGTGCTATGAAAGTATGCATTTGTGGACAGAGCGCTGATAGGTTAAATGAAAAACTATACAAATATGGGTACATTTCTCAACATTCAACTCATGCATGGCAATGTATAATAGGATGGCATTTTCTATCTTCTGCTAGCTTTCACTAATCTCTCTAATATACTCACTGGTGCAGTTCAGTAATCAGTTATCTCCCACCTTCTGAAAGACATGACCATCAAGCTGTGAGACCTCAGGCCCTAAGAGCGTGACATACAGTCCTAAGTCCTCTAGACAACACAACATGATATGCTGACAGTTTCTCTGGCACTCTGATGTCCAAACTCTAATTAGGCTTTGAATCAGGCTCATTACCTCTAGATATCTTGAGGTATATTTTTGGGTGCTCTCTCACACGCGGACAGTCTGTAGCCCTCTGACATGGAGGTTGTGTAGTAATTTGACTGACAGGTTTCTCTATGTAAGCACTGCTCATTACAGACTTTAATTCTGACTGACAAGTCCACAGGAAAGTGCACAGGACTCTGCAGGCACGGCAGTCCTGTGTTTGATGAGTATGGATGGGTGGACATGGATGCATGAATCAACCTTTTTTAACACTGTAGAGTAGACCTTCTGTACTCAACTGTAGTCTTCTGACTGAGCCAAGACATGTTTGGTGTCTGAAGTGTAGTTCTTTAGATTTGCATTGGAGCTATGAGGCTAATGCAGCTCATACTACAACAAGCATTGTGCAAACTGAATACATGAATCATCACACACTTGCCCTAAACCAGACATGTCAAACAGGGACCTTTTGGGCCAAAGTGCTGCAGAGATTAGCATTTACTCTTTTAGCATTTTCTCATCTAATACTCTAAATTCATGAAGGCCTTGTTAATTAGCTGATGAGCTGAATCAGGTGTGTTTAATGGGGCTGTGTGCTGAAGTCTGCAATGGTTTGGCCCGCAAGGACTGGAGCCTGACACACTTGCCTTAAACAAAACTGTTTTGTTAGGTAATCTCAGTATGACCTGTGCATGATGTACAAAAATGGACAAAAATATATAGTGTAGCTAACAACAGAATTAGCAGCCATTTTGAAGCCTAAACTATGCCATAGTGTCAGACACCACATAAGCAGGTTTATTTGAGATTACTCAATGAGTACTCAAGTACCCATGCACACTTCTATCTCCAACTGCATCAAGATGTTCAGAATTATGTGCATTTGCTTTTTTTCTGAACTACCGCTCGAAAACAAGGTCGCCATCGTGACCAACATGGACTGCATTTCAGAACATTGTGATTTGGGACACCAGGCAAAAGTGGCTATTATCAGCACCTCTATCATCGTACATCTCTTTCTGGCTTGCTGTCTGACATGGGCTCCATGCTGGCACCACACAGCCATAACTGTCCACACGGCTGTGTGAGTGAAAAATAGCTGGCCTTATTGACCTGCAGCACTTGGACAGCCATGAGACTGATTAGCCCCTCGTTAGCGCTAATGATGTATACTACTACAGACAGAACAATCAATACAACCTCTAAGGAACTGCCAGATATGTCGTAAAGTTTTTTATGGTTAGCTGTCCACTGCGCTGACAGTAAGATGCTAGCTCAGTCTAATTATCTTGATCGCAGTGTTGTAGATCAATGAGAATCCATTTAAGTAGGAGTATATACTCCTTGGGGAACATCCCTGAATAAAAATAAGAATAGAAATATCCTGTTTACGCTAATTACATAGAAATATCATGAGAAATATCATAAGCAATATCCTGACTAAGCAGCATTTTTGAGCAAAATTAGAGGTAAAAATTTGTGCTTAAGTAACTTTTAATACTTCCACACCAGAGTCAAAGAAGAACCACTTTTGGCTCCGTAAAGAATCTATCATTTTTGTAAATAAGATGTGTTTAAAGAAGCTTATTAAGCTTATTTAGTGCATGTCTGTTGATCTTTTTCCCATCTTTTACTTATCCGCTCAAAGGCCCTTAGGTCACTTTCTTTTTACCAGTGTTAGCTTTGTATTCTCTATGCGTATCCATTTATTTCCATTAGTAGTCTTATAATTCATGCTGTTTTTAAACCTATATCAAAATTCGGTGCAGTACAAAGTCATGCATCATACGTTGTGGGGTGACAGCTTGAGCAATAAATTATTTAGAATTTGCCTTTGAAAGAGACTGCTTAATGCATTTACGACAGGAAAAACATGTCTAGTCAGAATTTGTGTCAACAGCCTTTCTCTGAGAATACCAAATGAGACTTTTTATCTCTACAATCTTTTTCCTATGACACTTCCCATTGTAAAAAAAAGGGCAAATAGAGAACGATTGCCTTTCTTGGCTTAAACAAGCCATCTGCTCACTCAGGAAAGAAAGTACTTGTTACTAATGTAGGAAATTCCCAAAAATGTAATAATGGTCAGAGCAGCAATAAGATTTTGCGCTTAACTTGGTCAAAAAAGTAATAATACCTAATACCTTAATAACTTGCTCAATAATGAAATGCAATGCCTTAACAGAAAATGTAATATAATTTTTAATGATAATGTAATACTTTGTAATATTATTGGGAAGGTATTACATTTTGAGGTTGACCATATATATTACCTCTTTGCATTATTGAGAGGGACAGAAGGTACCACTGGTAGCCCTTGAGTTGCAGTCTTTTCTAATTTTAGTGATTTACTGTTTTTCTCATAAATATAATTTCTTTCATCTGATTTTTATAAGGCCTTATTAATTTGTCTAGACTATGCAAGTTGTAACCAGAACCAGTCTTATGAGATGTCTTAAAAGCAGAGACTCTTTCTGAAAAAAGAATAAACTCTTCTAACTCTTCTAAGACTTTGTCTCATTCATGCTCCCTTCATTCCAGACTGGGCTAATTCCTGTATACAGCACAAATGCATTGTAGGAGACTTTTAGTAACTGCTCTTAAAAGCATGACATCATCCATTTTTGAAACAAATTTGAGCAACTTACAAATAAAATACATTTCCAGTAATGTAATAAGGGGTTACATATGGTCAACCTGAAAAGGTAACAAATTGCCAATAATGTAATACTGTATTACATTATCAGTAAAAGTATTATTACAGTATCTGTTAAAACATTGTATGACATTATTGACCAAGTTATTACATTTTTGACCAAGTTACATTTTGAGGGTTATTACATTATTGGGTTCTACACATATTTATGAGAATAAAGATGGTAAAGTCAGCTTATAACTTTGCTTACAATAGGCCCAGCATAACCCTGACTTACAACTTTCTCCTCCTCACAGAATTATCCTTTCATTCTTCGTTCATGCTCCCTGTCCCTGCAGTGCTGTTTCTGCTGCCTCTCCTGCTGTTCTCTAACTTAGTGGGTTTTTAGGTCCGCTGAATATTTTATGGAACTGCCAGCATAGTTCAACCTCAGCTACCACATGACTGGCACACAGACTCCACGGTGACCCACCAGCAGCACCATAAACCCATACAGATCTACTTTACACAGAGGAAACGTTGACTCAGAACCACAAAACCCCCAGATTACCACCCAGATTATGCTTCACGATGAGACTTTGAACTGTAGGAGTCAAATAATGCTAATACTAATGCTAACAGCAGCCTCTAGGCTATGCTAATCTTTATTGCCAATGTAATCCTATTACTAATAGCCTTATAAGTCTGTCAGGAAAAGACTTAGTAAAACAAAAGGAGAAATGTCTTATAGGACTGCTGTGTTAACTCAGAGACGTTTCGCTGTTGACTTGGGACTCTACTTGACAACTAGCATCAACTGATCCACTTTGTGTTGATTACTATTGTGATTAGAGACACATGTTTCACTTATTCAGGATTGCAGATCTACATTTGATGTATTTTTTTTACATTTTATTTTAACTCCTTAAAAATGGTTATTATTCAGATGGACTATTATTCAGCAAATACTATAAATGATTCAGTATCTACTTTGAAAAGAATATGTAAGTTATGTAGGTAAGATAGTAAGAAACAAAAGTGGGGTAAAATGTTTAAATGTTTGTTTTGATCATGCTTTTACAGTATATTGAATTGCAATGTATTACATCTTTTAATGATTTCATAATTGCTTGTTATATAATAATAATAATAGTATGAGATGCAATTATCCAGAGCAGCTAACACAACATGAAAGCAATGCAAGCCAAGATGACACAAAGAACCCAGAGAATCTACAAGGATTTATGACTTTAAAAACAAAAGATCTATCCCAGCTGAAGGTTATTACTGTTATTGCTTTACTATTTCACAGCAATTACTATATTATTTGATTCATTACAAAGTTTGATATGTAATTAACTACATTTACATTTGTTTTGCATTCTGTATCGACAGGCCAGATTTCTGTAAAAAGAAATGACCAAAACATGCAAAAATGTAAATGATGTTTCTTCTTTCCACAAAGAAAAAATGCATAACAATAATAATTTAATAAAGACCTTCTCTCCTGCTTAAAAATACAAATGTGACACTGATACTGAAGTTCAGAAGTTACATTTTTGTCCTAATTTTGCTGCTTGTTTAAATGATCTATGAGTGAGAAATAATTAATATGAAATTACATCATGTGTTTGTTATTGTTGGGTTAATTATTACTGTTCTCAGTGTACTGAGCGTACCACCATAACTAAAAATCACAGCACATGGATGAATACTGAAACAATACGTCCCCAAACATGCAGTAAATCTCTTCAGCATTTCAGTTTGTGTCATTTCTCTCTGCTCCTCTGTAATGGTGTGTGGCTCCCACAGGTGCACTAGTGTTTCAGAGCCATGTTAGAGCCTCGCTCGCTCAAAGAGCACTTCTGTGTTAGCAGCATTACTGCTGTAGATCGAAGGTGCAGCACTGGGGCCTGCCATCAAAAATATGTTGTCCATTAAGAGCACAGAGACAACCTCCCCAACACACACACAAGGACCCGGACACACACACATGCAGTTACAAGTGCACTGCAAGTCCCACACATGTACATTGAGTTACCAGTTTATTAGGTACACCTACTTTGTTGCTGGAATTGCTGTCCATATTATAAGAAAGTTAGATGGTTAAATGGGGAACATGTAATGGACCCCTTTCATACTTCCATATTCAAGGCAGCAGAAATTGTCACAGTAGGGAAACCATTACAGCATTACCACCATTTATAAATGAGAATGTTCAGAGTTCACACTAGGGGTGGGCTATATGACAATATGTTATTGATATTTTAATAAATTATGCCACAGTATGCTTTTTTTGTGGTTATTGACAGACCTTAAAGACCAATGATTTAATAAGGCCTGTTGAATTGGATCTATTGCAGTGCTGTTTGTAAAACATTAAATAAAAATCATTGTAGTTGTAGGATATCTTCTACTTATTATTATTATTATTATTAATATACCTTTTTTTATTTGTGGCACTACAGATTCAATTTTGTCTGTTCCAATTTATTAAATCTCAGAAAAAAACTAAATATTATCATGAAAATGTCTTGAAGTATTGTGATCATATTTCTGACATATTGTCCACCCCAAGCTTGCATATTTTTACCTAATTTTTCCATGAAAGACATCATTTGTTTAGTAAAGAAGTTTTTATTTTCAGACAGGAGCAAGTCTGACAAGGTCTATGTTAAAAGCAGCTAATAAAAGCTTCACCAGTGGGTGGGCAAGCGGTTTGGATTTAAAGAAGCTGAAAAGCTGTGTGCGAATAGAATATGTGACATTATCTATAAATAAAATTTTAAAATGGTGTTAGTTTCCTAACGTTAGGTAGACAAGCTAGTGAACAGGCCAAAGGGCTCTTTGTGTGTGGTAATTGTATTGATTAGTATGTTATGATGCTTCTGCATAGTATACGTTAGCATTACTGATATTATTGCTAAAACACTGACATAATTAAACATTATCATGCCAGTTAAACCACATAATTCAACCAAAAGACAATAAGGTATAACTGACTATCTTTACTCCCAACCTGCACATGTTTACTATAGTCTAGCAAACATTAGAGACATAAGTTCCTGAACTCAACTTCAGAGTCATGCAGGTTCTCAAAGAAATGTTTGTAGCCCTTGTCAAGTTTGCTCCTTTGCTCCTCCATTAAAAGGAGGCTCACATTCTCATTTGTAAATGCCACCACTGCAGTAATGTCTTCTCTACTATGATGACTTCTCCTGCGTTGGACATAGAAGTGTGAAAAGGGTTTATTCAGACACGCTATCCTGATTCTGAAGCTGAAAAAGTTTAGGATTAAATTATGTACCACATTCACACCTGTGGCTGGAAAACTTACATTGGCCCTAAGCTAAGCTAAACTTTAAGTTATTGCATTTTCTAATAGACATTTTAATTGGCTTTTTAATGATATATTACACTACAGAACACTGTTCGGTCAGTTAGCTAATTAAGTTAGCTTTTCTTGGAAAATCAGTCAAGTAAATATGTGTGAAGATAAACAATAATGCACTTCTATGGATGCCAGCATTTGTATTGTTTCATTAAAGTTTGCTAAAAGACCTCAAGTATAAGACGACAAGTCCTCCTCACCATCTAGTGTTGCACCAATCAGCCCCACTATTAGCTTTAGCATTCATTTTAGCATTAGGTTATCTGAAGGTACTTCAGTCGCTCAAATCTCCTCTTTTGATTTTGATTTGTCAGCCACCCTCTACGTCGTCCATCAATGCAAAGGAACCACCATAGGACCACCACTGACCAGATATTATTTGGGTGGTGGATCATTCACAGCATACACTGACATGGTAGTGTGTGTTGCGCTGGTATGTGTGTATCAGGTATAGTAGGGTAGAGAATCACCCACCAAAAAATACGTAAGTACATGCACATGCAAGCATAATAGTTATTTGCAAAAGTTTTGACACCCCTGGTCAAATTACATGTTTCGTTGGTTTTCTACATGAAAATAATTTAACGCATCCTCTACAGAGCACAAACCTAAATGGTGGGTGATTTAGTGCAAAATTTCTATTTATTTTACATTTTGGGAAAAACATATAATATAAAAATGTACCATAACTTTTGCACAGGCCACATTTTATGATTTATTTTTCCTCCAATATGTTAAATTAATTAAAAAGTGCAGAAGTGAGTTCTCTGTAGAGGATGTGAACTTTTGCATATGACTGTTTTAATACACCGTTCTCTCTCTCTCTCTCTCTCTCGCTCTCTCTCTCTCTCTCTCTCTCTCGCTCTCTCTCTCTCTCTCTCCAGTTAAAGACTTCATTGCGGTTTCACTGTGCCTGAAAGATGAAGGCAATAAATAAATGCTGCTTTTTCCAGACTCTGGAATTTAATAATCTGTGAATATTACATTTACTACAAAAAACTGACCAGTCTGTGTTTGAAACACATTCCTCTCTCTCGAATGCGATCCATAACTGTGACTCTCTTTCTCCAGACAATACTATAGCCTGGAAATTAAGGCTAACTGCAAAATCAACTATAAATATAATATAATTTATTAAATATTAATATTAATTAATATTAATACATTCTTAATGTGCATAAATGTGGCAAGTACATTTAGTCCATTTATTTAAAATGTTCAGACATAAATGCACATAAAGGGCATTTAGTGTTTTCGAAAGAGGAAAAAAAAAAGGTTTAAAAAAGTTTAAGAGGAAAAAACAACAAAAAAGCCTTAAACCACGTTAAGAGGTTTTGACGGTGCCGATTCACTGTCTGAACCAACAACGCCAAACTACGAAAAAGATAGAAGATCTTCTTATTGTTCCTCGTCAGGTAAACGGATCATTAATGTCTCCCCCTCTGTCTCTTTCCCTACTTTTCTCTCTCTCTGTCTAACCCCTCATACAGAGCAGATGTCTGATGAGGAAGTTTTTGTTGTTGTGTTCAGCTCGAGGCAACGACTCTGGAAGATTCAGCAGAGCAGAAACGACCAGGCAGGACTGGGGAGTTCAAGGTAGGAGTGAATCCACAGGCATAAAGGTATGTGGTGTGTGTGTGTGTGTGTGTGTGTGTGTGTGTGTGTGTGTGTGTGTCTGTCCTGTTACCCTGTACTTGCGCATGTAAGTGTGGCGGCCTGTGAGCACGAGTGCATAATAACTTCCAATTCAATATGACTAACACTGTGTGCAGAAGACACATGAAAAGAGAGAGTGACAGTTTGAGGGAGAGAGAGCGAGAGAGGGACTGGAGGAGAGAGAGAGAGAGACAGAGAGAGAGAGGGAAGAGAGTGTAAGAGAGAGGGACAGAGAGAAAGAGAGGCACAGATAGAAAAAGAGAAAGGCAAGAGAGTGAGAAAAAGTGAGAGAGAGAAAGAGAGAGGAAAAGAAAAAGAGAGTGAGGGGGAGTAAGAGAGAAAGAAAGAAAAAGAGAGAGTGAGAGAGAGAAAAAGAGAGAGGAAAAGAAAAAGATAGAGAAAGAGGGAGAGAAAGAAAGAAAAAGAAAGAGTGAGAGAGAGAAAGTGAGGGGGAGTGAGAGAGAGAGAAAGAAAGAAAAAGAGGGAAGGAGTGAGAGAGGGAGAGAGAGAGGGAGAGAGAGAGATTACTACAGCTAAAAATGTCTTAATTGTTTTGAATGTGCCAACTAATCTGCCTCAATTACAGTAATATTCAATAAAGTATGCACTAATTCTTTCACGAAAATAAAATTAAATTAAATTAAATTAAAAAATTAAAAATATTTTCAAATATATAAAAAATTGTAAAACGTTGTCTCATTGTGTTGTTCTCTACATTCCACTACTGTATAAACAGCTCCATCACATTCATGTACTCGGTGTACTTTTTTTTTATAATCCTAATCCTAAATCATACTAAATTAAAAAGAATTGTGGTGAAATTAAAATTTATCTCACAAAGTCCAGAATCATACTCTAAGGAAACTGCAATCAAAATTAATCACTGTCCGAGATTTTTATCTCTGTGTTTTACCTCTCTTGTTATCAGGTGAAATCATGTGAGGTCAGAGATTTAGACTATAGAAATATTACTGCTGCTGATGAAGAGAGAATTCTGAAGAGCAGCTGAAAGGATGGAATAGAACGGATGAGTATGAAAGAGATTGTGAGAGATTTTTGGGAAAATTCTGGCCTGGTCCTCTTCTCTGCTGTGGGAGGAAGAAAGGCAGAGAGCGGAGGAGGAGGAGGAGGAGGAGGAGGAGGACGAGGAGGAGGAGGAGTGCGGTTCCAGAGGAACGAGTGAAAGTACAGAACAGAGGCCAGCAAAGAGAGAGAGAGAGCGTATGCTGGCACATGAAGGCCTTTATTTTGGTACAACTGTGGCGAATTTATTTGGAAGCTCTTTGTGTGTGTGGTGAATTTTTTTGGACGCTTGTATTAGAGTATGTGTGTGTATGTGTGTGTGTGTGTATGTGTGTGTGTGTGTGTTTGTCTCTGCCAACACAGTCATCACTAAACACTACTTCTTCCATCAAGCAAAGGAAAAGCTCTAGCAAAACTCCTCAAAATAAACTGCAGTAAGAACGTCGCTTGAGGTAAATTAGTGAGAAACCTGCACTTAGCTGCATCTTGGGCCTTTGGAGACCTCTCAGGTGGAAATGTGTAATCACACGCAATGCACAGAAAGATATTTTTTAACGTCGGTTGTGCTTCAGATGAAACTGACGAGTGCGAGCACTGAAAGAGTACTCAAAGAGCAGGACATGTCTTCCGAGGATGGAAGTGAATTATTAACTAGTGTCATCATATCTTCATCAGTACCATGTTGATTTTACATTCGAGACATTTGAAACATCGAAACATCTTTTTGAGCCTGTGCCTGCGCAGTTAATATGTAAAGATGTATAAGGTGGTCCGAAAAAACTCCCACAAAATCTTATCCAACACCTCTAACTTTTCAATTATTATTTCAGGCTTTACAGGGCAACTCACAGCAGCACACTCACAGCAGCACACACAGCAGCGCACACACATCATCTTACGTAATGCAGCTATAAATGATACTACGGAGAAACATGTAATTCAAACACACTCTCGTGATGATCTGGAGGATGGTTTTGTTTTCATTTCATTCCTGAAGCTGAAAAGGTTTTCACAGTGGTGAAACTAGTAACAGACACAACTAAACTTTATCTGAGCGACTGTACTTGCTAATAGACATTCTGATATGATGTCTAATGATAATTAACAGAGCAATGTTAAGATCAGTAACTACGTTATCTTTTCTTAATTTAGCTGCTGATCATTAGTCAGATTTAATGTGATTCTACAGTGCTCATATTACAGATTTAAACATTCTGTGTAAATACTAATGCACTTGCACACATCATTGCTATTGTTTCATTCAAGTTCTCTAAAAGACACATTTAACATTAGCTCATCTGACGGGGCAGTTTTTTTTTTATCTCAAACGTTCTCCTCATTTGGTCTAAAAACCTGCTGCTTTAAAGGTGCCGTGTGTGAAATTTAGTGGCATCTAGCGGTGAGGTTGCAGATTGCAACCAACTGAACTAAACTCCCTCACCCCTCCCTTTCCAAACGTGTAGTAGAACCTATGGCGGTTGTCAGGTTTTTGCATCTTTGACGATGAGGATTCACCCTTTCTTGCTTGTTCTTCATTTGTCAAAATCTGGGTTCTCAAACTTCTCACAACACAAAACAGCCAGCACTGGCAGCAACCGGAACATGGCAGCCTTTGTTGGAGGAGGACCTGCTCCCTTTGCAGATATGAAGGGCTCATTCTAAGCTAACAAAAACACAATGATTAATAGATACATTATACACTAATGAAAACATGGTTTTGTATACTATACTCCACTTCTAATCCCCATAAATCTTACACAGTTTGATGGATATAGTAATGATAATTAAGGTGGGACTTGTCAAAATTTTTCATATGATGAATTCAATTTATTGAGATTGGTTTGATGTGAAATGGTGCATGTACAGAAATTTACCAACTCAGATTTCTTTACAGTGGTGGTGATAGGAACCAGGGGTCACACTGTCTACAACCCAAATACAGCCATTTTATTTACTATCCAAAACAACCAGTAAACCTACACATGGCTTCTGAGATTAATATGGATTGTTGATAATAGTTGTTGATAACAGTCCCCTTAACATTTTCTTTATGGACTATTTAAGCTTAAAGTGCCCCATATGTTCCCCTCCACCATGAATGTACAAACAGATTTAGGCCTAAAACTTATCTCAGAACTGTTGTAAAGCAATGCCTCAGACATCAGGCAGTATATTCGTACTTAGTGCCTTTCAGAGGCATTAAATGCTTCAGATGTCTCGTTCCTATCACAACCACTGTGAACAATTCTGTCTCAGTAGAATCTCTAGAACATCTCTAGAACTCCTCTGAATGACTTTACATTTTAACCATGTAATTATACAGACATTTTGGAAAATTATCAGACTTCACCTTTAAAGGACAGAACTGGATCTGATCCTCCTCCGTTTCTTGGCTCATTTACACACAGCATGTTTGTCATCTCTTAGTAGGAGTTTTCTGTTGTAGTTTAGTTCTAATACCTCTTCATCTGTCCATTCTCACTCTCTTTAAGCACATAAGAAGGCCTTTAACAGACTGTAACCAAAGAAAGCATTATTCAGGGTTGCCCGGCTGATCAAAGCACAGAGCGGTGTATGTGTGTGTGTGTGTGGGCTGTGTGCGTGTGTGTGCATGTCTTCAGTTGAAAGACTTCCTCTCTGCGACAGGTGCGAGTGAACAAGTGTTAGCCGCCGTCAGACGCCTGATATTTATAGGGACAAGAATGCCAGCCAAACACACACTGCGCAAGGTGTGTGATCCCTCAGTGTGGTGCTAATGAGAGTGTGTATGTGCGTGTATGTGTGTTTCCGTGTCTGTGAGTAAGGAACTACACATGAACGTCTACAGATACAAACAATTCTGACGTTCCAGGTTAGCTCACCGTAACAGATTCAACTGTGAATGGTAAATGAAAGCAAGAAAAAAAAATCAGTAAAATGAATTTATTCTGAATAAAGCACTCACATAGAGTGCCATCACACCACAGTGGACAGAATCAGTACTGCAGCCAAAACAGACAGAAAATACGTACTGCTCCAACAGCGCCCCCTACTGAAAGATACAAAAAAACAAAGTTCCCTTTTTCCTCAGAACTGTCACAGGCCTTTATAAATAATTAGCATAAAAGACTTAATCTCTCTCTTTCTCTGTCTCTCATGCTCACTCTCCCACTCGCTTGCATATGGAGGGGATGCACTGATTATGAATTTTAATTCTAATCTCTTTACAGCCAAACTGGACAATGAGAGATTATTTAGCAGATTTTTATTGGTCTTTTATTTAATCCAAAGCTCACATTGTGTGGGGTAAATGAACACATGAAACACACAAGAAATTTTTTTTAGTACTTTTTTCAGCCAAACTCGCAAATTATTTGCTCTTGAATCAGCCAAACTTGCAATTAATGTTTTTTTTTATTTTAAATCAGCTGCCTTTTTCAGTAACATGGATTAAATACTATTGAAAGTAAGAAGCAACTGGCTGTTTAGCACAATGAGTCCTGCATTATTATGCACACCTTTAGGCACAGGTGTAGCAGCAGCATTCATACACAGCGCTGATATACTGATTGTGCATTCCTAAATTTTCCATTTATCACCCCCACTAGGATTCATGTAAATGCTAAACACATACCGCTAAGGCTAATACTGCTAATGCACATTTTCTTGCTGTAAACATGTTGTATAATCAATTCAATTATTACTGATTTCTAGCACAAGACTGAAACTGAATGCAATATGAATGCAAATGATGGCACAATGCTAAATTTTAACACTTAAAATGCTAACATGCTAGGATAAAGCCTATGAGCCAATCATCGGATACACACATGAGGAGCGTACTTACGTTCCCAAGACTCTAAGGTCCCACGTTTAGGGTCACTGAGTCACCAAGGTAATAATTCAAAACACCATCAAATGGCAACTATCATATAAGCTTTTAAATCTATTTTGAAACAGTGTATGGTACATTCTGGCTCCCAAAGGCCCAGCTAGTAAGTGTTAGTAATGCTTTGCAATGTTGTTAAAACTCTGAAGTTTTATAAACTTCAAAAACCATAAAATAGTAAAACATAACAGTTCACTTTAATCATCAAACAATGGATTTTCATTCTTGTTCACGGAAGCTAACAACCAGAGTGTGTTTTAATAAGGGAATCAATTTGGATGTAGTTTGTATAGAATATGAAAGTTTGTAAATACACCAGCTGTCTGGATGTTAGTCTTATTTTCTTGTTGGACAAACATGACTGAGTCAACACATCAGCATGAGGCAATGGGAAAATTGTGCAAAATTTAATGCACAATTTCTGTGTTTGCTGAGTTTTTAAGTGTAAAATGTGCCATAATTTTTGCACATGCCACATTTAATGTTTTTTTTTGGGGGGGGAGGAATGTGCCTGACACCACTTTATCATCCAATCCAAAATTTTTGAAAAGCATAAAAATCTAAGTTTGGTTTATTATTTTAATTGTCAATATTTCACCCCTGTGTTAATAGCTCCATTTACATTTGTGCATTAGTTTTTTTTAGCATTTTTATGGATGCAGAATATTTGCTTTAAACAATTAAAAAAGATTTTTTAAAATATCAACATCGGACAAAGGTTTAGATCTGATTGGTCTATCAAACCATTATTTAATGATGTATTTATTACACTCTGGAAAAGCACCTAGGTAATGCTGGGCTACTGATCTATAATATCTGTACTTTTTTCATATTACTGCATATGTAACTCTCTACAAATAAGCTTTACATTCCCTGTCATGCTAATTAAGGTAAATATTGTCCTAATTTCTACATTTTATACACATTTCTGAACACCCCCTGTGAAATGATTGTTTTGTTGGTTGCTAAGTGAAAATAACATCCTCTACAGGGAATAAACTCAAATACAGCATTATATATATAAAAAGGCTAGAAAAGTAAGTCGTACTAATAAAAACAGCTTGCGGAGCAAGTTTCAACTTACTCCAATGACTGCTTATAAAAAGAGCATTTTAGAGAGGCAGAGTCTCTCAGAAGCAAAGATGGGCACAGGTTGAGTCTAAAAACTGTGGAACAATTTCAGAAAAAATGTTCCTCAACGTAAAATTGTGAAGATTTTCCACCACCTACAGTATGTAATATCATCAAAAGATGCAGTGAATTTGAATAATTCCCTGTATGCAAGGGACAAGGCAGACAGTCAATATTGGATGCTCGTGATCTATGGGCCCTCAGGCGGCACTGCATTAAAAACAGGCATGATTCTGTACTGGAAATCACTGCATGAGCTCAGGAACACCTCCAGAAATCATTGCCTGTGAACACAGTTCACCGTGCAATCCACAAATGCAAGTTAAAGCTGTATCATACAAAGAAGAAGCAATATGTCAGCACGATCCAGAAATGCCGCCGTCTTCTCTGGGCCAAAGCTCATTTAAAATGGACTGAGGCAAAATGGAAAACTGTTCTGTTGTCAGGTGAATGAAAATTTGAAATTCTTTTTGGAAACCACGGATGCCATGTCCTACAGACTCAAGAAGAGAGGGACCATCCAGCATGTCGGCGCACAGTTCAAAAGCCTGCATCTCTGATGGTATGGGGTTGCATTAGTGCCAATGGCAGGGGCAGCTTATACATCTGGAAAGGCATTATTGATGCTGAACTGTATATAGAGGTTTTAAAACAACATATGTTCCCATCCAGACAACGCCTCTTTCAGGGAAGGTCTTGTATATTTCAGGAAGACAATGCTAAACCACATACTGTATCCATCACAACAGCATGGCTTCACAGAAGAAGAGTCCAGGTGCTGAACTGTCCTGTCTGCAGTCCAGACCTTTCACCAATAGAAAACATTTGGCGCATCATGAAATGAAAAATCTGGCAAAGAAGACCCAGGACTGTTGAACAGCAGCAAATCATTGCATTCTGTTTTTACTTACATTCATTTACAATTTACACAGCATATATATACATATTTATGTGTGTGTGTCTGTGTGTGTGTGTGTGTGTGTGTGTGTGTGTGTGTGTGTGTGTGTGTGTGTTTTAGCTTATTTTCACTCAGAAAATCAACAAAACATGTAAATGGACCAGGGGTACCCAAACTCATGACTATATCAGCATCTGCAGATATGTACATGAAAAATATTGTATATCAGATATTAAATATCGGCATCAACCCAAAACTCACAGATCGATGCATCCCTAATTACTTCTTTTGAAATAATCATACCAAAGTAGTCAAATCTAAATGAATCATGAAAAATTTGATTTTATAATGCACTAAATTATGGCTTAAAGAATCCAAATCAAACTGAATGGATGTCTGGAATTTACATCATTCCTTGAGAGCATGTTAATCATACAGTCACCAATGCAGAGATAGTGTGAAGTTATGACCTCACTTTGCATTTGCTTTAATATGACAAACAGAGAGAGAAAACAGGCAGTACAGTGCGCTACACATGGAGAAACAGACAAAAGGAGACTGACAGAAGAAAAATAGAGTGAAAAAAGCTGAAAGATGAAATTGAGGGACGGAGAGATAGAAGGGTGGGCAGACAGACGGACGGCAAGAAATCCAGCTGATTGGTCTCCATAGTAACGGCAGTAGAAATGCCAGAGTGGGAATTTGTGTGTCTCATCTCAGCCTCCCTCTGTTTGAGCCTTCCAAAATCTTGGATGATTCTTTTCCTCCTTGTTGTTTAAATCATGAAATCCAATCAGCTCTACATGTAAATTCCTGCCAGTTTAAATGCATTTCACAAAACTCCCAGTTGCAGCTAAAAAGACGTGTCTTAAATTTGGGAATAAGGTAAGCTTTACCTCAAAATATTTGACAAATCTCCTCTCACATGCAATGTATAATCAAAACCCCATCACTAAACAGTGTGATGTGCAATGCACTTATTAGCCAGATTGTGCACTAGGACTGCAGAAATAGATGAAATACCATAATACACATTACATTGGTACATACTGTGATTGTGATATTCCCTGCAACACACTAAAAGCCTGATATAAAACATTTTTGTTGCTTTTTACTTTTTTCCCTTGAGGCCCACTTATAACATTGGTGTGATTTTATACACCAAAAATGGTCATAATTATAATACATGACCATTTTCCAACCTCTCTTTGTCCCTTAGAAGTAAAGAGACTGTTTTTGTTATTATGCCTTTCAGACTGATATAAGTTAAATGAGCTATGATCTGATTGCTGTCCTGTACTGTGCTTCATTTAAAGCACTTCTTATGACATCACAGGCTGTCTTTGCAGCATGTTTTCCATATATGAACAGTATGGACTGGGTAGTGAAAGGTACATTTTGAAACTTTGACAATGTTTACGTATTACTTCGAACTCCTTTTTTTCTCAAAAGCAAGAGAAAGTCATTTTTTCGATTACTTTAAACATGCTGATGAACGTTTATTGCTTCATAATGAAAGACTGGCTAGCATTATGTTGACCAAAATGATCTGCCTTTGTTAGAGTACCGATCCAGCACCCCACCGCGACCCAGAAGGATAAGCGGTTTAGATGATGTGTGTGTGTGTGTTAGAGTACCTGAATGCCTTGATTTATGAAAACATTCACAGAACATCTGGAGCATCTGTGACTGGTCAGGAACACTCTGTGATTTGTAAGAGGACTGATTTGAATTTTACAGCTCTTTGCGGTATGAGTAAGCGATAACATCACACGCAGCATCACAGTACACTAACAGTCTCATGAACTGCTAACCTGATTCCTGATCTGCTCATATTGTATTTCTCTCCTGCCATGTTCATATCTCTGACACTGTGTAAGTGTCCAATAGAAGCAGCTTCCCCTGAGACTTTTAACATCGCTCACTGACTTATCTTATGGATCTTTGCTCTGTATGATCTGTGTACCTTTGCTTTAATCCTGCTGATATCAGTGTTATCTATCGCCCTGTTTAAGCTGGATTGGTTTTGCCTTGGGAGTGATTACTGTCATGATTCATGATTCATTATATATTTTACTGAAACTTGGGCTTCTTCAGCAACCTCACTGTAATGTAATATCAAAACCTGATAATAGGCAACACCACCTCGTTTTGGAGACCATATAACAACCAGTATGATGGAACACGACTCAACACAGTTCTTTATCTCCAGTGTAAGCAACAACATCTGCATGTTTTCTATTTCTCTTTCACTGCCATGCTTGTTGTGTGCCCTGTTGTTATTGTTATTGAATGTAGAGCCTGTCGTGCAACATCAATTCAGGCTACATGTGTTACTTTGGGGAACTTGTGCAGATACTTTATCCAATACATCCTGTATAAGATTTGTTGCTTGTACTTCAATCACTGGACAGATGCTTAAATCTAACATTATATATATAGTACTGTGCAAAAGTCAGAGACTACTTTTCATTTATTTAATTTCCAGAACAGCTATTAAGTTCAAGTTAAGTATAAAGTAAAAATCAGAAAACATATATTTAGCAGAAAATTACACACAAAAGCCTAAACAACTAATATAACAATTTCTTTCTGTGTTTATTATATTTCTTTTCGGAAGCCTTGCTTTTAGCACTTCAAAGAAACAAAGAAATCTGCAAGGATATGTTTCTACACCTCCAAAGTTCAGTCTTAGTAGTTGGTTGCATTTTTTGCTTCTCAATCCAAATCTTCTTTTCAGACCCATAGCTTTGAGTTATCTTTGTTGTTCTGACTGAAAAGGAAATAAATGGATGGTGGTCTCTGACTTTTGCACAGCACTACATTTACTCTACTCTGGAAAAATGGCAGTTCTGTACTACTGCATTAAAATGTCTGCATTTTATTCATTTTACTGCATTTGTAAACTTGTAGAAGAATTAATATGATATTTCTTCACAATGCTGATCCAGGTAGATTTTGTCCCAATTTCCACATTTCATCCATCCATCCATCCATCATCTAAACCGCTTATCCTTCTGGGTCGCGGTGGGGTGCTGGAGCCTATCCCAGCTGTCATCGGGCGGAAGGCAGGATACACCCTGGACAGGTCGCCAGTCCATCGCAGGGCAATTTCCACATTTCATTGTTTACTTATTTTTTTTCTACCCAGCCTAGTAAGTGCGAATCCCACCCACTAGTTATCTCTCCCCATCACACGATTCTACCAGGCTGAGAGGGAGAAGGCTAGCGCATGCTTCCTCTGAGATACATGAACCCAGCCACTGCATCTTTTCCAACTGCTGCTAATGTACTGCACTGGACAGCTCAATAAGCTTGGAGGAGAACGCTAACTGCCATTTCTGTTATCTCAGCTAACGGACACTCATGTTGGCTAGCATTGTACTGAGTGATGGGGGGAGGGTGGGCCATCTTACCTACCCAGAGAGAGCCAGGCCAATTAGGCTCTCTCGGACTTCCGGGCATGGATTGCTGTGGCATCGCTGGGAATCGAATTCATGATTATGGCTCTAGGAGGATGGATTCTCTTGGTTTCTGTTTAGGTTTCCTCCTCAAGCCACCTCAGGGAGTTTTTCTTGCCAGGGTCTTGGCCTGAAGTACTGTGAAGCTGCTTTGGGCCTATGTCTATTGTCTCTATTGATTTTGCACCTTGTTCTCCTCCACCACTGTCTCTTGGTACTTAACTGATGCTCTAACCACTGTGCTACCACCACACCAAGCAAGAACTGCATCCCAGCTGTGGTACGATGTGCATCAGTGTGTGTAAGGGCCTGCTTCATATCTCTAGATGCATTTGAGCCCTTGTGAACACATAAGCATATCTGATCCCAGCCACAGCCTCTCACTAAAACCTCCTGCAGACAGAGCAATGCTTCAACAGCTGCACACCGGCTTGTTTCACCAAACTCAGAGCGACAGAGGAGGCGAGGGGAGAGATATAACACATTCACTGTTCATAGGGATAAACACTGCTTCCTCGCAGCGCTGAAATATTTACCAGCACTGCCAAGACACTGATGTACACTTTGGTTACTGTAGCTTGAAGAATCCAAAGCCAGTCAGGTTGTTCATTCTTCAGTCAACAGGGAATATTCTCATGATGCACCTCCTTGTATTAATAATTGATAATTACAGCACATAAATGACTCGGCATTGCCTAGTAAGTAAATATAGGATGTAACATTCAATCAGGCTGAAACCTCAGCCCTGTTAAATTAGCACTGAGTTTACTGTGTAATAACAGAGCAGCTCCTTAATAGTCTTTCGCTCTACTTCCCAGGCACAAACAGTAAGCCATCTGATTACATGATGTACAGAAAAGCCACTAAAAACATTGCTTAGCAGTGCAGAGGTGGGCTGTAACACTATTAGGTATTACACTTGGCTGGAAACCCATATAAAACATGAACAAAGGAATGAACAATCATTGATTCTGCACTTAAAAATAGATGTGTCAAAAAGACTTCTTTAGAACAATGTCATTTAAGACACACTTTTGGTTCCCCAAAGAACATTTCAATAGATGACTTTAAAAAAACTCAGTTGAATTCACTCAATTGAAGGAGAACATAAAGTGTTTTTCTTTGGCATTAGCAACTCATTTTTGTACCTTTGTGTACACCAACAAAGAAATTGCAGGGGCTCAAAGTAGGGCAGCAAAATATGGACAAAATACCATATTGTGAATACTGTGCTGCATCTAATGATTGTGTTATATATTAAAAATGCATTGAAGAACCATGAATGTGACATGGTCGGTGTTTCACATACATAGGCTATACTTGGGCGATGAGTTCGGATATCTATACGTTCAACCTCTGCAGCAAGCTTTTTAAAAATCATGCAAATGTTAATGCAGTTACTTCATACTTGATTAATGCAGAATGCTTTAGTCTTGTAGTATTCTGGAGCTGTCTTGCATGCCTAGCAGATTTTCAATGCTGTTCAAGTGTGGGAACAGTGAAGGCCATTCCAAAATCTTCAACTTGCATTTCTTAAAGTAGTTCATGGTGGATTTTTAGGTACGTTTTTGGATCATTGTGCTGTCTTAGAAGTCAGCCTCTTTTCAGCTTCAGTTTCTTGGCTGTGTCACATGTGCTTTCACAATTTGCTAATAGTTTGTGGCATTCCAATTTCCTGTGCCACTGGCTGCGGCGCAACCCCAAAGTATAACAGATCTACCTCATGCCTAACAGTTGGCAAGGTGTACTTTTTGTCACATGCTGCTTCTTTTCTTCAAACATACATTTGGTGCAAAGATATCCATTTTTTTTTATTTATCAGTCTACAGCACTTGTTTGCAAAATGCATCTGGCTTATTTTGGTGTTGTTTTGCAAACTTCTGACTTTTCCAATGAGATCACAGGTAAGGTTTGCTTCTGATGACTTATCAATGCAGATCATGTTTGTTGAACAATGCTGCAGGTCCTCTGCTTTCTTATGAAGGTTTTGCTTTGGTCTTTTGGTCAACATGTGAGCAGTTCTATCTGAGAGTTTTATTGGTCTTTCAGATCTTTTCCTGACTTCCACTGTTCTCCTTAACTGCCATTTCATAATGACATTTGGAATGGTGGAAATTGTGAGCTTGAAGAATTTTGATATCTTGTTTAGCCTTCCTCTGCTTTGTAGGCATCAGTTGGCTTCGTTTTCAAATCCTGAGCCAGCTGCTTAGAGAAGTCCATGGTTGTTGAGTGTTAGAGAATTTATTGTGCTCTAGAATTGTCATTAGCTGACCTTTCCTAATGGCAATTCTTGACCTGTCAGTCTTAACCAGTCAATTAAGATCTAGAATGTTCTGAGACTTTACAACTGTAATGGTGTCCAAACAATTGTACATGCCATAATTACTATTTTTTCTGTTTTTTAAGTTGATCATGTCTAAAGTAACTGCTTTTTAAGATAGTGTGCTGCAGAGGTTTACTTCTTTACTGCTGCCGCCTCACAGCAAGAAGAGCCTGGGTTCGGTTCCACGGCTGGGTGACCAGGGTTCTTTCTGTGTGGAGTTTGCATGTTCTCCCAGTGCCTGTGTGGGTTTCCTCTGGGTACTCCAGTGCTCAAGTTTCCTTCCACAGTCCAAAGACATGCTGTCAGGCCAATTAGACATGCTAATTTGCCCCTGGATTTGTGTGTGTGGCTATATATGTCTGTCTGTCTGCCCTGCGATGGACTGGCGACCTGTCCAGGATGTATCCTACCTTCTGCCCAATGACTGCTGGGATAAACTCCAGAACCCCTCCGTATCCCAGAAGGATAGGCGGTTTAGAAAATAGGTTTGTGTGCCCAAACTTGCATACAATTGTATGAACACCACATATAAAGACACAGAAGGTTCGTTTGTCATTTTGGATAGTAAATAAAATGGCAAAATTTGCATTGTAGACATCACTTCCTATTACTTTTGTAGAAATAAATTAGTGTTGATAAGTTTCTCTTCAACTATTTCACATCAAAGCACTCTGAAAGACTGTTCACATTTTGTCAAATTAGGTATAAAGTATAAAAGATCAGTGGAATTTACCTCAGGCTGTATTATTCTGATCGAAATCTTTCGTTTCTTAGATCACATGAATGCCTTGATTCGTCCAAACACCCAAAGAACATCTACGATTGGTCAGGATGCTCACAGCGCACAGCAAAACATTCAGTGATCAGCTAGAGGCTCATTTCCATATCACAGATGTCTGAGACATCAGTATTGTGAAGGTTGATATCAAGACAACAACTAGCAATATACTACACAGCCCTAGCTCAGAGAAAGCTGTGTACACAAGAAATGTAGAGATGAAAAGGGAGTGAGGTCAAAAAAGAGTGAACCAGTTATCAAAAAGAGATGTGAAAAAAGAAACCCATCATGATTAATCTTTTTCTACAACCAGCTTTGATAAAAAGCTCCCATAGAACTTAGAATTGGCTTTGAAGCATCTCAGTACAGCTTTCCTCCTCAACAAACAGCAAAGACATTAGGAGCATCAGAGGTCGTAGTTTTAAAGTATAAAGCATGTTCCAGACCAAAGTTTGTTGACTCACCTCCACGAAGAGGAAGCAGGGCAGGATGGAGGTACTGGTCTTCACGCCAGGCTTCTCCTCAGCAGCCATATTGGATCGTTCTTGCTCTTTCTCTCTTTAGCTTCTACTGTCCTTCCAACTTCTCACACCTGAGGGAAAGAGGACAGATGGGTTAGCCTGAGGCCGACATGCATAATGCCTCCTATAGTGTTCCCATTATGTAGAATGCCTGATATGCCTATTCATTTGTGAAAAATCTATAGGTTTGAGTGAACTTGAATCATAAACAACTGACCAATGAAACCTACGGTACCATCATGCTTCCAGACGAACATGCCTTGAACACCTAAAATAAAACACCCCCTCTTAGTTCATTTAAAAACAAACAAGGAAAATCTCCTTGACTGCATTTGTAATCAGGTCACAATCTTTGCAGAACAAGACAACATCTACAAGCGGTTCGTTTTAATCCCAGGGTGCAAGCTCACTGCAATGTACACACTACTAAAAATGAAGGTGCCAGAGAAGATCCACTTTTTTTAGGATCATACATCCAGCAGGGATGCGCACAAGTACTTGATGACTCTGTTAACTGTTTTAGTGCCAGAATCCAAATACTGAAATTGCTTTGTTACATTTTATCACTGAAAGATAGAGAAAATATGAAATGTCGTATTTTAACCCTCTGGGGTCCACGATCACACCCGCAAGTGTCAAATTTGATGTTTCTATATATGTTTCTCTATCTTTGTGATAAAACAGTGCAGAAATAGGGTTCAAACATTTCCTGATTTTGTAAAATCTGGCCTTTTGATTCCGTCTTATCGTACTTGACTCACTTCTGGAGTTATGAGGCTATGAAGAGGGGTTAAGATAAACGTCATTTGCCTCTCATCGTGTGTAATTGGTGGATTCAAACTTAGCCATCAGGTTGGTAACCCTTCATTGTCCATTTACTCGACATTGGAGACACATATAAAATGGAGTTCACAGCTGTTGAAGTTGCTGCAGTGGTTTTGGAAAGTTGTGACAAAGATAACAGAGCATTTTGATATGAAATGTATGCGTATCATGTTATATGCAAGTGCTTTTGAAGGCAAATATAAGAAGATATGCAAAAATCTAAAAAATGCCCTCAGACCTAGAGGGCTAACAGGAATTTAAAATGCAAGTCACAAGTGCCTACATGAAAGTGGCTTGCCAAGGACGCATCGCTATGTATGTGACTGAGAAGGCAGATGTAGCATGGCTTTATCGCAAACTAGGCTAACTTCGCCAGCTTAGGTTGGCTAAATCCACAAGCATCCTACCAGTTAGCTGTAGTTTTAGCTCATCACTTCGTCTGAGGCTTTATTTCTGAGCAACACCAGTGCTGTCACCTAAAAAGCTAAGTTACAACTCTACATTAATGTCGTTTTTTTCTTTCCCTGTTTTTACTCGATGATCCATTCATTGACCCTTAAGGGTAAATAGAAAAATTAGTTGGAATGCACATCCCTAATGTCCTGGCCAAGACCCATTCGCAAAACATTATATTTAAAAGTGTGCAAGAAAGATGAGCCTTCCAGCTTTCTGTATGTCTTCTTTCATAAACGACAGTGTGCCTTGGTGTTCAGCGCTTTGGGAAAGGTAAATAAATAAGGCATGAAGAGAAGCTCTCAGGCTTTTTAGAACACGCTCCCCTTGAGTGGCGAGACTGGAACATGTTGTAGCTATCACACAGCCCTCAGGTTATGAAAAACAGACCAACGGAAGAGAACAAGAACATTTACTGCGATATACACCCTCAGCAGCATGAAAGAAGATGAGAATCATAGCTGTTTCGTAATAGACATTGCAGCACAATCCCAATTCCAGCTTCACCTGTCAGGTAAAATGGGAATTCCACAGATTTTTCAAAGTGTATGCAAAATGAAACTGTTAAGATGTAAACAAAGTCATTCAGAGTGGTCTGAAGTGAAATGTCCAATTCTAGACAAACTTGCTGGATAAACGTGCCAGAATTGTTCACAGGGGTTGTGATGGGAACCAGACCTCTGAAGTGTTTAATGCCTGTAAAACCTACATAGGAAGCAGCTACAAAAGATGGTTGTGAAAAGGCTGCTTACGTTATTGTTTTAAGATTAGGTTTTGGCCAATAGTTAGTGTTGTAAGGCAAAATAGTCCTCAAAGAAAACTTTTGTTTGCTGGTTTTAATACAATTTTACAACTACCAGCATTACATATGAAAACTCAGAAGACACATATAGGCTCACTGGTCCTTTAGGTAGTAAAGCAAATGGCTAAATTTTGCGTTGTAGACACTGTGAGCCCTGGTTCGTATCACCACCGCTGTAAAGAATTCGGTAAGTTTTTCTGCAGCACACCATTTAACACCAAATCATTCTGAATAAATGTTCAATCTCAGTGACTGAATTACGCAGACATTTTGAAATATCTGTGAAGTTTCCTTTTAAGGTCCAGAACAAGACCTATGTCCCAATTCAGGGGCTGCATCCTTCGGAGGCTGCATTTGAAGGCCAACTGCATCACAGCAGCATGACCTGGCTGTCCCATTTCGAAGGCTCCGAGAAATGTGTCCTTCTTTTCCATGGCAACAAAGGATTCAACGGGAGGATCCTTCGCCAGCCAACATATCCCGAGGTTCATTGCGTGCCGGCAAGGATTTGAGAACATGGCCTCAGCAGATGAGCAAAAGGTGGCTGAGGAGACACTTTTAAATGTAAGTATTGGGTTTAAACTTTAAGCTAACGATACAAATGTTTTAAAAAAAGCCAACGTGGTCTGAAGCAAAACTTACGCTAACGTTTTGTTTTGTTTTAGGGAGCGAGGAGCAGACAGAGAGAAGCATCTCCAGCTCTAATAAATGAAAAAAATTAAAAACAAAAGAACTTAAAAAGAACTTGACAAGAGCAGCATTTTAAGGGCGGGAACAGCGGCGCTGTGAAGCAAACAGGAAATCTGCCGTAGAGCAGACCATCTCATTTTGGTTCAGCCTTTGCAGGTTTACACAGCCTTCGAAGGACACACCTTCGTAGGCCGCATCCTTGAAGGATGCAGCCTCTGAATTGGTACATACTCATAGGCTGTTTCACAAAATATAGTATTGAGTGGTCGTTTGGAAGGTGATATGGTAGGATTTACAGTAGCTGTTTGAGAATAGTTCTTACGGAACATGCAACAGAAAAGATTAATGAGAACTTAGCATGTGGAAATCCTTCATTAGATGTTGTCAGATCAGTGACGGATTTCTCAGTTTATTGGAGGTTCTCAGAGTGCTATTGGCAATGAGAATAGAAATAGAGAACACAAAATCAGACTGGACAAACACCATTGTGGCTAAAGATATGATTTAAAACAGGGGGGGAAGAAACAGCACAACTGTTCTCTCTCTCTCTCTGTCCATATGGGTTTCTATCTAATTTAGTTCTTCTCAGTAGAGGTGCCACTGATCCAATACATCACCTCATCCATCAGGACATCCACAAACATTGACTGACAGCATGCACCCATACCAACTAACCTATATCTACTCATCTCTGTCAAGAAAGATGGATGAAAAAGGAAGAGGAGGAAGGAAGGCAGGGTGAAAGAGAAACAATTAAGGAGACACACCAAGAGAATAGCCACATGTCAGAACTCCTGAGCATCTGCCAACAGACTAATGCTAAAGGGCGTGCAAACTGGAGGTTATGTTACCCAATATTACCCAAATATTATCATTATTATAGCTATAGATACATGTTTAAGCTCACACATAAAGTCATGCACAACGACTTTTACCCTTTTAAACCTTAACATAGTCACGTTCACACTCTCTGTATCCTGCCATGCCCTCTCTCACTCTGACCTTATCCTTCTTTCTGTCAAACTCAATGAGCAAGGCAGCGGCTTGAGCTTGTAATCTCCTTGTAGCTGTACTGCCTGGATTGGAGGGTATGTGTGTGTGTGTGTGTGTGTGTGTGTGTATGTGTGTGTATGTGTGTGTGTGTTTGGTCTGTTACACTACTGCTTTTGGCTTTTGATTTGTAAATGTCATGTCTCCAACTGGCCAGTAAAATCAGCCCTTCACTCTTAAAAAAGATGGTTTTTCAAGGGTTTTTAGTAAACACAATGGTTGTATTTAGAACAACGAACACTTATAGAACCATTTGGATGCTTAAAGGGTTCTTTGCATGGAGAAATGGTTTTTCAGATTAATGGAGAATGTGTTGTATATGGTTCTATATAGCATCAAAAAGTGTTCTTCTATAGCTACAAGCTTGACATTGTAACAATAGCAGAACCCTTTTTAGGGCTATATAGAACCCTTTTCAAAAAGATTTTATATAGAATCACATACAAGACATTCTCTATCAATCTAAAGAACTATTTCACCATGCAAAGAACCCTTCAAGCATGCAAATGAATAGTGTGAATACATCCAATGCAACACCTTTTCTTTCGTTCTGTGTTCATGGTTCTATATAGAACCATTGTCTTTACTAAAGAGCCTTTAAAGAACTATCTTTTTTTTAAAGAACCCCTGAAGAACTATCTTTTAAAGAGTGTACATCCTTCAGAACAGTTCTTTAGTAAAGGTAATTGTCATATAAAGAAATATGAACACTCAAAGAATCACTGGAATGTAACATCAATTGTTTTCATGGTTAAATGGATTTAGTCTATAATGGAAAACAACCAGTTCTGTGTGATTCTTTAAAGAACTTTTAAAGAATGGATCTATATAACACCAAAAGGAGTTCTGCTACAAATCAAAGAACCTTTATAATTTATTTATTTATTTATTATTGTACTATACCTATGATTCTATTGTACTGGTTCAAAGTCAAATTTAAAAACATTTTGGACTTTTAACTGACTTGGACCTTAGACCAGGGGTGCACAACTCCAGCCAGTGTCCAATACTGTTTGGTGATTAACCTACTCAAACACATGATTACACGTATCTGTTAATTCTAAGGTTCAGTGGATGTGCTTGAGCAGGGAAACCTCCAAACTGTGCTGGACACTGGCCCTCCAGGACCGGAGTTGTGCTTTTAACAGTTGTAGTCATAAAATCATTATATTTTTAGTAAAACGCGAAAATGTTTATTTAACTGTGTTTCAGTAGTGTCAATTCTTAACGTCACAAACTGGAGTCACCACCT
>NW_023494801.1:18675452-18757952 GCF_904425465.1 Colossoma macropomum | reverse complement strand
CCATTATAATTCTCCACCAGGTGGGACAGTTACGCCTTATTACCAAACATGTGACATTCCAGCAAACACAGAGGATGCAAAAGCAACGGATCTGAATGTAAATGAAAGCTTTGTCTTCTCCAGTACCAATTTCAGCCTTTTATTGGTTGGCAATGTGGTTTCCAGTCATCAGGTCTCTAACGCCATCTGGATGTGGTGCATTCTGGCTGTGAAATTAAGTGGAATGACTCTGATAGCACACACCGTGTGCGACTGAAGATGGCTGATCTCTCAGTAGTAAGTCCAACTTGCTTTGCACTGATCTGATTCAGTAGAACAATATGATTTTTGAAACATCTCCATGTTTACAAAACACAATGGTTAATTCCAGCTCAGGGGCCTGAAACACGTACAACAGAGACAGGGTTCCTGACTAAATTGAAACGGAACAGTGGTTAACTTGTTTTACAAAAGGCATTTAACTACTTTCTCTGTTAGGCCAGGTTAGATACTCAAACTATGTGTGCATGCACATGGAAGTGTGAGGATGTGGAAAAGTAAAGAATGTAAGAATGTAGAAAGTAATTTATAGCAGCAGTTTTAATAGCATTTAAAAGCAGTGCTGTTTGTGTTAGCACTTATTGGCATAACCATTGCTTTATATTCTTAATATCTCTCCCCTGATAGGTCCAAAAGCTATTTATCATCCAAAATTTCAAACTTATCCAGCTCTGGAGCAGGCCAGGTGTGCAGTATAAGTTGATACGGTGATGTGTCCTGATTTACCATTGTGAGACAGAAAATCCACAATTAGATCAAGCTAAAAATGTAATTACATTTGTTTTTTTTTTAATCTAGTAAGTCAGATGTTGATAATTTTGAGAATTTTGAGAATCAGGGATCAGAAAATGCAGGCAAATCCATCAACCAGTCACATAAACACATAAAGGAACGTAAAAATCAAAAATCAGAAAGGCACACTTGGAAACACAGCTGGGAACTACATGAAAACCACCAAGAACAAAACTAGAGCCAAACTAACACAACAAGAAACAGGTGCTGGGGATAATGAGGGGGTGGAGCTGGAATATTCCAAAAAGATCCATTTTTTTGTTTTTGTTTTGTCTCATGTTACAAAAAAACATCTCATCAATTGGCTCCCAATGTTCAACTAAAAGAGCTGACTCATTCATGAATGACACTACAAGATAAGCAAAAGGTAGTTATCAATAAACTAACATAAAAAGCAGCAATATTGGGGGTAATGATGGGGCAAAGCTAGAATATTCCAAAGAGATCAAGGGGGGAGTCCTGATTTTCAGCTACAGCAACAAAAAATCTACCAATTTGTTTGTCTTAATTTACAAAAAAATGTCGGCTCATCAATGTGAGTGAGCTCCTAACGTTTACTTGAAAGAGTCAGCTGTAAGAGCCGACCCGGTTGCAAACGACACATCGCTAGTGCACATCCAACTGACATACATCCAGGCCATACTTCAGATTGAAGTCGAGGCCTTTGGAATGATAAGGTAATGGAATCTCACCCAGTCAGAAGGTTAAAGAGAGATAATTGAAGCTCATATTAGAAGTTCAGCTGCAGTGGTTTTTAATTCTCTCATTGTAGCTCTGCCCTTCACTGTGTCGATGTATATTAATTCATCATTAGCAAGAGGCTAAATGGCCATCAGTGACACAGGAGCAGGCAAACTAGCTGCAGAATGAGACTGGAGCATTTTTTTAACATGGGATAAAGAGCTTTCACTAGCTTATCATTTCACTATATCCATACACTCACTGGCAAACTTTATCGGTACACCTGTAGTTGTATACAAAGCTTTTAACACCACCAGTGAAATTACCTGTTTTGTTGATTTTCGAAGTGAAAAGAAGTAAACACAAGCTCTGCGGCAAACTGTAATGCATAGTTTAATTTTACCTAGAGATGGATCGATCAGTGTTTTTGGGGCCGATACCGATTGCCGATCGTTTTTTAGCATGATCAGCCAATAGCCATTCTACAAAAAAGACAGCAACACAGGCAGCTCCACTTCTTACTAGAGCTATAGTTGCATAATGAGCGACTCTGCAGGTATGTCCTTAGTGGGGGAATTGGAGGCTCTGCTTCTGCTTGTTCTTCTCATTAAAAAAAATGAGTGAATGACCTCCGGTTAAATACACTCACTGTAACATACTCACCGTCATTCATAGCCTTTCACCTCTCATCTGCCATATATTGTCTTTAACCACTGCATTTTTTTAGTCAGTGTTTGCTTGCCGCATTAGCTTTAGTGCTCTGCTACAAGGGTTCTGCTGCCATCCTAATGCATGTTTGTTTGGGCTGCAACAATGACAACGAAGCCTGATTTTAACGCATCCATACAGCACAGAAAATAGAGCAGGCTTCAATTAAAAATGTATGCAGCATTGCAGTCTGTCAGTTTCAGACTCAGTGTGAAAGACATTAATATATGTGCGTTTTTTTCGTCCATTATAATCAGACTCCGTGTAAATTGGCCTGTAGTCCTGTAGTCAAAGGGCCTGCATTTCTATCTAGCATTTGAACAAGGAACTGCAGGGTCCTGCGACCAAGGAGACTCGCACAGGACTGCAGCTATCCTTAAATATGTCTCATATGTTTTACGTTACTGATCAGCTCTCAGGATCGGCTAAGTTGGAGAAATATCAGCCGATCAGCGATTGCATGTTTGGGCTGAAAATCACAGATACCATTACATAGCCCATAGATCATTCCATCTCTAATTTTAACATATTGGGAAAAATAAAATATAAAGCATAAAATGTTCCATAACAAGTCCACAGTTTATGGTTTTTCCTCAAGTATGTTCAATTCTGCAAATAAACAGCAATTGTATATTAAAATGTGCAGTATTCCCTGTAAAGGATGTGAAACTTATCTTCGTTTAGAAAATTAACAAAAAATGTTATTTAACCAGGGGTGCCCAAACTTGTATCGTGTATCTACAGGCATTGTCCATTTTATCAGCTCCACTTACCATATCGGTGCATTTTGCAGCTCAACAATTAGAGACTGTAGTCCATCTGCTTCTGTGCATAATTTGACAGCCCCCCTTTGCCCCATTCATCATTGGTCAAGACACCCACAGGACCACCACAGAGCAGGTATTTTTGGAGAGTGGATCATTCACAGCACTGCAGTGACACTGACATGTTAGCAGTGTTACTGGAGTTTTCAAGCAACTCTGTGTCACTGCTGGACTGAGAATGAGCCACCAACCAAAAATATCCAGCCAAATATCACAAACTGTGCAGAAGCAGATGAGCTATCATCCCTGACTTCACATCTAACAAAGTAGGTGTATCTAATACAGTAACACACAATAAATGTACACAGTCATAAAATACAGCAACACTGCTGTGTCTGATCTGCCTGCTCAGTGATGGTCCTGGGGGGGGTCCCTGACCACTGCTGGAGGGGGTAAAGCAGGCTAATTATTCAGAGAAACAGGCTGACTATAGTCTATAACTATAACTGAGTGCACTTATATGGAAAATGGACTTGATAAAATGGACAATGAGTGTAGATACAATAGAGTAGATCCCTAATAAAGTGGTCTGTGAGTGTATATTGTTGGTATATATAAATTGTCCAACCAATTCTGCTGCATGAAATTGACCCACCCTTTCTCTGGCCACAAATCTGGTCTGTCGTAGCAGCTGTTTCAAGGCTGGACAATCTCCATTCAACCCAATGAGAAACTGTAGTGGACAGTAGTTTGTCCAGATTTCAAATTATAATAATTTTGCTTGGGACTATGAAGTTGAAAAGGCAACTGTGACAACCAGCCCTAAGGGGCTAATTATTTTAAATGTTATATAAGTTGATGCCCCACTTATCAAAATCACATTTCACAATCCATGACTTAGTTCAGTGCTGTTCATACACCTACAGAAGCTCACTTCATGAGGATACACATTTACGGCCCAATCCCATTTCACCCCTTGCCCCTACCACTTAGCCCTACCACTCTGTTTTGCACGTTCATGTCTAGGGGTAGGGTGTCCCGACTTTTGTTGAGATAGAGGGGTAGGGCGAAGTGTTAGGGCTACATGGCCCTCCAAACTGAGGTTTTATAGAGGCACATTCCAAACAGGAGTGTTACAAGAAAAAAAGCAAAACCGGCAAGATGGCTGCGCAAGTGACTAAAGTATTTTCTCCATTAAAAATTACAGTAACCATTGTATTATCTCAGTTAAATGTTGTTTCAGTGTATTATGGTCCTTTTTTCATAACAAGCATAAAAATCATTAATAGTATGCTGATGTCTTGGTAGCTAGCTAGCTACATTTCCCGTTCCACCTTAAATGGTGCAGCAGTTCTGATGCCTTTGGTGCCAGAATGTAACTGCTGCACTATTTAAGGTGGAACAGGAAAAATCGAACAAAAAGCTGGTGAATAGCTGACTTCAGCTTCATATCACAGAAGAATTGGGGGTGGGTGATATTAAATAATTGCCCCTCTTTGAGGCATATGATTCTCTAAATTTAACTAAAGACCAGCAGTGAGGTTGCTGAACTTTACCCTCCTCTGCTATCACTGCAGACCGGCAGGGTCGCCAACAGATCACCACTAGTAGCCTGTTAATGAAGTAGTGTTCTTCTTTATTTGAGAGTAGTCCCATTTCATAGGGGAAGAGTTCAACCACAACCCCTTTTAACTCAGTTCCAATGGGTAAGATGACACTTGAAAACAAAGGGTAGAGGTAAAAATAACAAATAGGATTGGGCCATTTACCTCTAGGTCTCCAACGGCTACCCTTCTGCTGCAGAGTGATAACTATGAAATAGAAAACTAGCCAGGAAGTGGATCACGGAGTAGTGCAGGAAAAAAGCAGACCCATGAGCATTCTCTAATTTCATGCTGGAAGTGCTTTTACCTTCCTGCTATAATTACAAGCTTTGATTGTCAGGAGGCCCCTAACCAACCAGATGAATATAGCAAGCAGAGACAATAATAAAATGTCCAAATAAAATCTACTGAAGACTCTGCAACTTGGTAACGGTGAGCCAAGGTGGTCCACTGTGTAAACTACTCTTGTGCCTGTAGGGCCCTACATTGCAGGGGTTTGTGTGTGTTATTATATAGCATTGCTCTACAGCATATTACACTGCAGTCCCCTGAGTCTCTCTCAGCTTCCAGTCTGCCAGCACTACTGACAGACCATTACGGGGGGGTCTGGGCAGAGGGGCGTAGGATGTGAATTTATGTTACTACGGCAACCTTGCATCCTCTGAGGCTGACGCAAGCTTCGGGGCATGAAGACACAAATGAAACACAATCATGGAAATCTCAATGAAGACTCTTTACACACATACACAGACCCCTTTTCCACCATCAGACATTGGAGGATGATTTTGCTTTTTGGCATAATTTGTGGCAATACATCGCCCACTGTGGCTCCATTTGTGCTATTCAGTGACACAGATTCATTAGCAGTAATGGCCTCTGAACATGCACTTCTACAGTTCACTGGTCTAGACATAATCAGCCTGAAAAGCCTCTCCAACCATACTCATTTTAGACATGAATATGCTGTCAACTAAGCAGACAGCTTTGGTGGAATGAAAAAGAAATGAATAAGATGGATGTGTTTTCAAATGCGTGTACACCCTCTTGATTTTTCATACACACAGACACACTCACAGTCAAGCAGTCACAACTAAAGAAATGGTTTGGTGGAAATGAGTCTCCACCTCCTCTTTCAGGATTATTTTATCTGTAGGAGAAATATGAGTTTTCTAGTTTGTTTCTCATATTGATTTACCATGTTTGTAGAGATTTGAAGATTTGTTTTACCCACCAGCAACAGTGGCTGGTTACCAGACATGAGCTACATAAAACATGTTTCAACTAATGATTACCATTTTACAAACAAAAAAAATTAGCACTGTATGTAAGATAAACCATTCAAAGGAAAACCTGACACAGCATAAATGCTGCACATTGAACTAGCATGGCTGTAATCTATCTATATTTACAGGTACAGTAGATACAGCGTATCAGTATTAAGAAATTAATGGAATTATCACACAAATCCACTGAGAATACAGATTTAACGTCTTTGCCAACACTTCACTCGCTATAACTTCACTCAGGTTCAGCAAGAACGGCAATGCTATCACAACATAATTGTACAGTTAAATGCAAATTTAGTTGATTTAATTGAACATAATATTATTAATATTAATATAATATTTATTTAACACTACATATTTATACTACTACTATGAATAATAATAATAAAAGTAATAATATTAATAATCATAATAATAACTGGAATTTCTAAAGGAATGGTTGCACAGCTTAAATGGTTCCCACCACCTTAAATCTGCTACCCTAAATCCAGCTACCTTAAATACACTGCTACCTAAAATCTCCTGGTACCTTAAAAATGTGTGTGTGCATTTGTGTGGTGTGTTCAGTGTGTGTGTGGTGTTGAGTGTGTTTGTGGAGTGTGTGGTGTGTTCAGTGTGTGTTAGTGCATTTTTATGACACGAGAAAGGTGCCCAAACTTTTGCACTCCATTCATTCCTATGGGAAAAAATTCCATTGCTATACGGAAACCAAGCATCCAATCAAAAAGCTGTATATAAGCCCAAATCACACAAGGCTGTGTAGTTTGTTTAGGCTGTTTTTATTACTCTGCATTTATGACTGATGTATATAAATGCCACTCTTAGAGAAGAGCACCTAGTTGCCCCCAGGTAATTTGAGTTTGATCACTAAGACATTAAGACAATAATCTTCTAAAGTTCAATATTTTTATGCTTAAAAAATACAATTACTATGTTTTAATTGTATTTTAAGTTCAAAGTACCAGCATAAATGCTGCCTACAACTTTTGTGCACAAACTTTTCGACCAGGAAAGAGGCCATGTGTCAGCATACAACGCCTCTGACCTATGTAGGCATAGCTAGCCTCACCTAATGCAATGCAAATAGAAATGTCGAGCATGCACTTATGTATGCAACACATCCTAAATTATTCAACCTCATTTGATTCGTTTGCCAGATTCAACCAGGCACTGTGTGACCATTCCCGCTCTCAAGCAAGACCCTGATCAAAGCAACAGTGGTTTGCATTATGTGGGAGTTTTGTTGTAGCAGCAGTGGAAGAAAATTGGCCATGATGTTCAATCAATAGAGAACGACTCATTTAATTATAGCCTGCTTGTTTTTCTCCATAAGATCTTCAAGAACCTCTTGTTCCAACATGAATGCTATGAATATATATATATATTTTCTTTTCTTCTGCCCAAGGGAAATGATGCATGCTATTTTCTATGCAGAACACCAGATGGGGAACTGAGGCATAATGCACAGAGAGACACTATTTTAATAATATGCAAATCTATGTTTACTGTGGTTCATTAAAATTCATGATGCAGCAAAGTCGCAAGGGTCAGGACAGACAAAAACACTGGAGACAGGTTGTGCACCTGCACAGGCAGATTTTCACCAGTCACTTCCTCCACCTGGGGGTGTAAGTGCACTTGAAGGACTGGTTGTCTTTGGAATTCACAATAAGGTTTAGTGTAACAGATTCAATGGAAAGCTATGATGGCTGTAGTCACACAGTGTTTTGGGCCAAGTTTTGACTGCAGTTTCATCGTAGATGTGCTTCAAAGAGAAGGCCCAGAGCCCCATTCTCACCTGGCACTAATATATGACCTGGGTGATCCGATTATAAGTGGACAAGTGCAGGTATGAACAGGGTCCACTGTAGCTCAGAGATGCATTGTAATCTGATCACTCAAGTGGTCAGGGACGCTTAATGGAGTTATGGAATAATGAAAATTTTGGGGGAAGGCCATGTCTGAAACCCCTCCAATCCTTCCAATCTTCCTTCCTGTAAATTCCCATCTATACCTTCTGTTTCACATGATGAAGTTTTCACAATCCCAACTCCCACCACATCTCCCCATCTCCTCCCTGTTTCTCAGTCCTATGTCATTTCTACTACAGTTAAGGGGGGTTCTGGCCTTCTAGCTCCAAGCAGAAGCCTCCCAGAAGTCCTCAGAATTCCCTCCCCTCCCTCTATGAGTCTTACTTCATCCTACCACCATATGCTGAAGGCACCGTCCAAACTAGCAAATGACCAAATAACATTTGTAGAGTAAAGGCTAAAGCTTCTCAGCGCAATACCATTAAACAACTGCATTACTAACTGCGTCATCGCAGCAGAGACTGCTGCTTAGCTTCTTTCTTTGGCTTCACTTAGTGGGGCTTGTTTGTCTTGCTAACTGAAAATAGTTTGACATTAAATAAATGTATGTTTTTGTCTTTAAATAACATAAAATATTACTTGAAATGAAAGTATTTTAATTAATGAGAAATGTGTATTTTCATCCAAAAAGAATCTCAATCCCATGAAACACAATGAAATAAATTGTCAATTTTGTTCAATTTTGTTACATTGAATGGAAAAACTTTTTAAATGCTCCCATTTGTTTGTTTGTGTTAGAAACACAAACACACAATCTGAACATTTAATATGGCTTGTACATTTAAACAACCAAGGACTTGTGGCATATTTTGTCTGAAAACAAACAGCCTCACTGAAGACACATTTGAGATCCATGGAAATGCCAGATGGAACAGCTAATAAGTTTTGCTGTCCACTTGTGATCAGATCATTCAAGACTTGTGAAAAGGGCCCAAGTGGCTTGCTCCTCAACAAACACTGAGAATAAAGATGCTCTGAATAGACCTACTGTTAGAATTCTCCATTTTTGGCTAATTTGAGGGCAGGATTTTTTCTAGAATAAAGTTTGTCCTTGATCAAAGAAAAACATTTCCAATTAATTATAAGTGGGCTGCTACTCAGGTGATGATGAGCTGAATATCTATCTCTCTGTATCAGGAAAACCCAAAACTATTATTGTACATCTCTGCAAAACTTCAGTCTCAGTCTGTAGCCTCCCACATTCCGTACACAATCTATATATTCCTATAAGTACTGTGTACTGCTTGTGTTTTTGTATTTATTGTAAGTCTTTTGTATATATTGCTCTGTATTGTCTGCACTGTGTATATGTTTTGCGTTTGTGTTCCTGCGTTGCATCATGGTCCTGGAGGAATGTTGTTTTGTTTCAATGTCTATTTGTATACAGTTGAAATTACAAGAAATGCTCTTGAACTTGAACTCCTGAACTTGAGGTCGAGCCCCTGCTGACTGTATGCCAGCGCTGATCCACCCTCAGACCACCCAGATTATTGTCCTGCGTACAATGTCTAACTAGTTTTTAACGTCTCAAACATATTTTAACAAAGCCTTTTTTTTTTGGAAAATAAACTAAGACATTACAAACAATTGAGAGAAATATATATAATAGGCCTAATACAAAATGTTATAATATTGTTGAAAATGTTTTTATTACAGCTTTATTTATGACATTTAATAATATATAAAATTATTTACTAAACTAATTTACAAAGGATAGTGAAAGAAAGAAACGAGGGAAAAGTGGCCCTTAACCACCAGTGGGCCTCCCAGAAAACACTAAGCAAAAAGCCAGTGGGCCACCAGCTTTGCCTTCAGGGGGCCAATAGTGGGCCTCTGTCCTCTTATATCTGGGCTACTGATAAGGATGACAATTAATGGCCTCTGAATCAACTGCCACAAAGATAAGGATGAAATATAGTGATACTTAAATTAAACAGTTCATACATTCATATATATTTTTTTGATTAATGCTTATCATTGCGCTACCATATCGTCACGTAATTGCCAAAATACACCTTGCCCTCTTTAGCCATTTTCTGCCCACGAAACGAAACTGCTCATTCCAGAAGGTGAAGGTGCAATGCAGCTGATTGGACAAGGTGAGTTTGGAGAGGCGAGTGCAGTGGCCGGGGCTTTTGAAACTGGACACTCCCCCGAGTAATTCAGACTTCCTTGAGGGTTTACTGAGGTAAAGTAGGGTGTTTAACGCTCAAAACGCTGAGAAAAGAGAGAGATATTTCTGAACGCTTCAGGAATTCGTCAGAGCTCAAACTTTCTCCCGCCGTTTCAGCTTCCGAGACCAAACTGGAATAAACCACACAGACTACAGGTAAGACCACAGTCTGTGTCCTGAGGTTTTCTCCATGAAGTGCCTCAGTTGGTGATTTAACTTCGTATTTCTCTCATTTGTCTTAATACTAGTAGGATAATACTGGTTTGTGCGGGATAATTAGCCTATTGCTAATGTAAGAAAGCCTGTTGTTAATGTTGTGAACTTTGCTATGCGGGTCTTGGTTGCCATGGCGCAATGGCGGACTTTTTAAACCTTTTTAAAGCTTTTAAACTCCGTTTACCTCACCCTCCTCAACGGTTAAGTTTAGGATTTAAGCGTCAGCAGTTTGCTTTCCAGTGTGGGTGAATTGGACGAAATGTATAATCAGATATCAGTGGTTTAGACTGTATGATATTTTATCAGGTAGTCCATTCCTCATTATAATCAGTCCACTCAGCTCTTACAATGAAATAAGCTGTAACAGCATTTGCATTACGTTAAGTTAAGCGGTGGTCAGGTGAATTCAATTGTGGCAGCTTTGAGAAAGCAGGAGAAAATTCTCATCACGGCTATAACACTTAGCACACGGTCCTGTTTGGCTTGCAGGAAGACAGGTTAAATATAACCCGCGCCTATGATAATGAATAACGGCGCTGGTTTCGGCTGGAACGAACCTTCCCAACAAACATCCTGCTGCTGAAGGACAAACTCCTGAACACAGGGATCATTATTAGATCCCTCTCTGAAAGCACAGGTCTGGCCCAAATTGGTTAACATTACAATTTAACGTCAGATTCTGTGACAGGCCACAAGAATTCAGTTAGGTCCACTGGCTGCAGTTTTGCCACATTCTGGGAGTGAGTGGACTAAAAGACATCCTCATGCTCCTGTCCAGAGAGTGAAGACACTGTACACCACAAGAATAGCTGTGAGATGAACCTTACCTAAAATGTAGTCGATCAACCAATACACTTGGTGCCTGACGTTTGCTTTTTTTAGTTTTTTACTCGAGATGTGAGGCTTTAGTTCAAGAGGACTTCCACCGATTTAGACATAATTCAGTTGTTATGAACAAAAGTCATTTAAAGTATTTTGATGTGAAATGGGTCATTGTAGAGAAACGTACTGGCTCTAATTTATTTACAAAGGTGGTGACAGGAACCAGGGATAAATGTTAACTAACATTAACGTTGATAATGACAAAATAGTAGTAAGCATGAAAACAAGTTTTCTCTAGGGAATATTTTGCCATACAGTGCTCTGTAGGTACATTTTCGCCATAAATGAATTTTTAAAAATACTGTGGTGTCGGCGTAGAAGAAGACGCAGAAGCAAATACTCTTTTATTGAACAGGCCCTTCAACAGGCAGCAAGAAATGCCCAGCCCAGTGCTACCGAATAGCAGCAATAATAGCTGGGGAAGGTCACCAATAGCCATACCACTTCACTTCGTGGTAAACACTAAACCCACACTAACTAACCCACAGCCCAACACCATAAAACCCCCTCAACACATAGACACGTCTTAAACTAGAAAACAACAACATTAAGAAGAACCACAACTGCAACAAAGGTCCTTTTAATGGAGGAATTAGGATGGATGCCACAATATGTTTTAGGCTGAAAGCTTTTCAAAACTTGTGAAACGGTATCTCAGGCATCAGACAGCATATTTGAACTATTTCATATAATAGCTTTCTGTGACAGAGCTTTTAGCATCATTAAAGGCTTTAGTTGTTTGGTTCCTATCACCACCACTCTGAACAATTCCAACTTGAGAAGTTTCTCTACAATAGCACATTTGACATCAAACCACTGTAAACCATAAATGACTTTGTTCACATGTTAACGATATAATTCTGTCGACATTTTGAAACATCTGTGGAAATCCTCATTGTAATGGACACCTCCCGATTGTAATGGACTAGCTATCAGTTTGCATGAAAGCTACATACCTAAATCAAACAATGTTAAATTGTTAGGTAACCTCAGAGTTTGCTAATGTGGTTTCCGTCATTGAGTGATAAACTGTTATTTAACATAGAAAACTTTTTAACCTTTGTTTTTTGGCCTGAACCATGGTTTTAATCTTTCCATATTTTGAAACTTTGTACCAATTAAAATCCAGAGCAGCGCTGTAGCTTGAGGTGAACAGTGTCTAATCTCATATGCAGTTACATTAGTCCCTTTGCATGCTCATTTCATATCAGTTCTCTAAGTGCATGTGGAGCTGCACACACATATCTACCCACGCACGTTCCCAATGTAAGGAATCATGCTGGCGTAGGGACAGATGTTCTCCACTCTCTCTCCTTCTTCATGCCACACTCCAGTAACCACAGCAGAGAGAACAGCTCTAAGCAGCTAGATTGCACCTGGGGCAGTCGAGCTTCTCTTTAAAGACCCCTGCTTGCAGGAGCATAGGGGGACGAGGAGAAGGCATGGAGGGATGGGCACTGAGCGGGGGGGAGTCCATATGGACCAAAATCTGTCTCCTGGTTGAGTTGTCACAGTTTTGTTAATGCTCAAGGTATGGATATTTCAGGGCCACAACAGTGAGGCGAACAAAATGGGCCGCTGTGTGAGAATGTGAGTGCGTATAAATGTGTGCTTCACTTGAGTGGGCAGCTGTAAGAGACGGGGCTACTGCAGGCTTCAACTCCGCTAATGTTAGATGTGTGTTAGCTCTACTGCCCTACTTTTCTCAAGGCTTCCCTATTCAGCAGGCTAAGGAAGCACTACAGCACTTTCATTTGGCATGCAGCAACAGGACATATCTAGGCTTTTACATTCACGCCTACAATATCAAGTTATGGCTTAGAGAGTGCATCAACTGGTGTTGCTTGGAAATGCTTTTGTTAAGGAATTAAAGGAAATTATTACATGTACACGTGACTTGGACATACACCACTGTTCAATAGTGTATAACTGTTCACTCTCCAGTCCATAGAGTCCAAAAATATAAACAGAGCTGCAAAAAACAGCCCAATTTTAGTTGACTGTGTCTGTGATGTCATGGAAACTAGCACCGTTACATATTTCAACCTATTCAGCGTACAGCAGTTTAGTGCAGTCCATCTAATGAAGTAATATGGAGTGTTTCAGCCTGGGCTGCTTTTTGATTGAGACACAAAACAGGGCAGCCACTCAGGACAGATTTTATTTACATATACACATACAAGTTTTAAAGGCACAGTATCAAAAACTACCTGTTTAATACTAAGGGATAAAGAGAAGTTGGAAAATATTAATGTAAAAATGAGTTTTGGCACATTTAAGCCACACATGTCAAAAGTGGACATCAGCCTTTATAGATATTAATTTTATTTAAAGTCCATTCTCAGTGTTATATAGCTTTCTTGATTTTTAGGAAATCGGCTTCAGCTCCATTCATTATCAAAAAAGTATATTTATTTTCAGGTTTTTACAAATTGTATGTAAAATGAAAGTATTAGCGCCATATTATAATGAATTTACATATTTATGCATGTATGTATCTGCAACAAAATTATTATTACAACTATAATAGTAATAACAATAATTTTCACACCTTTTGTTTTTAAGACTGTTTGAAGAAAATGGAAATGAGAATTAAGGATTAATTCTCCAACCTTTTCTCCCAAATGAGCTCAAATAAGTTTGAAGCATAAATTCATTTGCTCCTGTTCACTGCTGCTGTCAGGGAGGACAGATGTGGTTGGATGATGTGGAAAGAGATGGAACCCCAGGGCGTTTAGGATTGTTTTGTATACATCATGATAGAAATCGCAGGAGATGCTTGTGAGTCATCATGCCTTAGCTAAGCTCGTTTCTGTACAAAAATGGCACGACAGCAGCTCTGAAGTTCAGTTGCAGTACAGATTAAGGCCCCAGTCAGGATTTTCTAAAGCTGTGCTTGTTTATATCTAATGTTTTGCCATTGATGCTTGAGGATTATTAGTTGTTTAATTTCTAAATACTTTTTACCTCATTATAGGGTAAAGTAGTGATGGTTGAATGTCTTGTGTACAAAAATGTAAATATTAACAAACCACTGAGAGATTTTTAATGTTCATGTGATCCTGAATGTTGCTTCTTGCAGCAGTGACTGGTCTATGACTTTTAAGACTGAAATTGTCCTAAATTCTCTAACCATGTTTTAGAAAATTCTGTGAAATGCTTGATCGTAGATAAAAGAAGTCAAGTCTGTGTAGAGCTGGGCTTATATCAGCTCTTCATCAGGCTATAACACAAAAGGTTAGAAATCTGGAAATGGCTGATTGGAAAGGGCTAGCTGACAGTATGTCAACTAATTTCAGCTTGACAGAATGACTCATGGCTGACTTTAACACCACAGCTATGATCATGTTCTTGTGAAGGGTCAGGGCTAGTGTGATTATAAACTAAACAAAATGGCCTGCACTAGCAGTGTCATAGCTGTGCTTTTAGCTTTTTCATTATTTATAGGTCTCTGCTGTACTGCACAGACCGATTACTTTCAGATGAGGGGAGCCGCTTCTGAAAAGAGACCAGGCACAGCAAGATGGCTTCTATAACTATAAATATTGTTTTCCAGAATGAAACACTGAAGTGGGTAGCTGACGTGACTAGCCATTGCTATTATCTCTCAATGCCATATCCGTATGGGTTTTGTTTAACTTGTAACTTCTCAAATAGACAGTAAAAAGGTATTACGAGATACAAACAGGCTGTCTGATGGTGGTTTGAACACTCATCACTGCAGCCTATATAAAAAAAAATGTTGGTTTTCATGCAGCGGGAAACACAGTGGTTTATTTTTCTTGTTTTTGCTTACCTGGGAAAATCTGCTTTTAGTTTTGGTGCACCAGTAAACTAGAATACATTACAAGAAACTCTAAAGCTTGCTCGCTCGTGTCACTTGACCATTTCAAATTTGAAATCTCTAATCACCTCCACTCAACCTGTGACTGTTTTATTTGATCTTAGTTCTTTTACTGTTCCATGAAATTTATCATTTTGTTGAATAAATTTGTCTCATAGCTGGTTCTTTCTATCCACTGATTTATTTTCATGACATTTTATTGCTATCTCCATTTCTTATTTGAGCCTTTATTCATTTTATTTTTCTTGTTAAGTTTACAAGCCCCATTTCTGAAAAACGTTGGGAAATAAAATGCAGTAAAACAAGAATCTGTGGTTTGTTAATTCTCTTGAACTTTTATGTAACTGACAAAGTAAAGATTGCTAATCTTTTCATGAACCAGCTTAACTGTATTTTGTAAATATAACCAAATTTAGAATTTAATGCCTGCAACACACTCAGTTGGGAGAGAGGCATGTTTACCACTATATTACATCATCTTTTCTTTTAATTACATGTTTTAATCATTTGGGAAATGCAGATCCTGATTGTTGTTGTTTTGCAAGTGGAATTTTTGCCCATTCTTGCTTAATACAAGACTTCAGCTACTCAACAGTCTGTGGTCATTGTCTGATTTTCCTCTTTATGATGTTTCATAAATTTTAATGGGAGACAGATCTGGATTGCAGGCAGGCCAGTCAAGCGCACACACACTCTGTGTCTATGAAGCCACGCTGTTGTAGCACATGCCGAATGAGGCCTGGCATTGTCCTGCTGAAATAAGGATAGTTTTTCTGGGAAAAGATGTTTCCTTGATGAAAGCATATATCTTTCTGAAATCCCAATATACATCTCTATGTCATTGGTACTGTCGCACGTATGTAAGTCATCTATGCCATGACAGATGTTGACTTATGCGCCTTTTGCTGTTAAAAGTCTGGATGGTCCCTTTCATCTTTGGCATGGAGAAATCTCTGACAGTTTTTCCCAAAAATTAGCTGAAATGTGGACTCATCTGACCACAGCACACATTTCACACACATTTGGTCTTTTGGACCATCTGAGATGAGCTTGGGCCCAGAGAACTCGGTGGCGTTTCTGCATAGAATTGATGTATGGCTTTCTTCTTGTGTAGTAGAATTTCAAGTTACATTTCTTGATGCAGCAGAGGACTGTGTTAAGTGACAGCAGTTTTCCAAAGCACTCCCAAGCTCATGTGGCTATGTTTAACACAGGAGCATGGCAGTTTCCCACGCAGTGCCATCTGAGAGCTTGAAGGTCACGCACATTCAACAGTGGTTGCTCTTCACGAACTGAAATTCTTCCAGATTCCCTGAATCTTTTTACAATAGTATGTACGGTAGATGTTGAAAGACCAAGATTGTTTGCAATCTTGCATTGAGAAATGTTCTTTTAGAACTGTTTGATAATTCTCTCATGAACTTTGGCACAAAGTGGTGAGCCACATCCATTCTTTGCTTGCAAAGACTGAGCCTTTGGTGGATGGTTCTTTTATACCCAGTCATGGTACTCTCACATGTTACCAATTTGCCTGCTTTTTGTGGACTGTTTCAAGTCAGTGTAACTTGGATATTCTATAAACTTTTCATTCCTATTTTGCCCCATCCCAACTTTTTTTTGTAGGCATCAAATTCAGAATTTGTTTATATTTACAAAATGCAATAAGGTTGGTCAGCCAAAACATTAGCATTTCTTTCTACTTTTGTCAGTTAAATAAAGGCTCATGAGTGAACAAAGCAAAGAATCTTGTTTTTATTGCATTATCCCAAATGTCCCTTTTTTATTTTCTTTTGAAAATGAGGTTTGTACTTTGTGCATTTAGTTAGCTGTTCATTTGATTTGACTAAATTTCATGTTTTTAACTTTTTGACCCCTGTTGAACTTGCTCAGTACATTGTAAATGAGGGTCTCTCTCAGTTTACTTCCAAGACAAAATATTAATTAATTGACTTTGCATTTATCCACATTCATATAGCAGGAAAATATATTTAAAAGGGTTTAGAATTTTCAGTGCTTATTGCTTTCATATTAAACAGCACACACCCATAGAATACTCATGAATGTCTTTGAAACACCTCTAGGTATACAGGGTGATTCAAAAAGATTCATCCGATTTCAAAATGATGTATTTCACTTGTAAATAATTACAGAACAATGCAGTAAACTGTAAATGGTTTAATTGTGCATAAAGTTTATTATGTCATTTTACAAGTGCTCAATATGAACCTCCTCCAGCTGTACAGACAACATCAACACCATAGTCAAATTCATCCCATACTCGATTGAGCATGTCGGGTGTCACTGAACTCACGGCTCTTTCAGTGTGATTTCAGAGATCATCCAATGTTGTGGAACCAACAACGAATGCTCTGAGCTGTTGGACGTTCACTGCCAACGAAAATCACATTGCACAGTTATGACGGATTCACTTTTATTGAAGTGGAAAACAAAAAACGCTTTCTGCTCAGGGGTCACCATCTCCTCGCAGACTGAAGGGAGTCATCTTCCAGTGTCAGTCAGAAACTCTATGACCCCCTCTTTGAATTATTATGTGATTGGTTCCTAGGCGCCTCACGGTTGTAAAAATATGGCACTTTGAAATAGGAAGAGTCTTTTTGAATCACCCGTAGCTTATGCTTGACATTCAGCTTTTTTGAAAGCCAAAACCACAGTATCATCACTCAGTATTTAATATCTCCTTTCTCTGTGTGTGTGTGTGTGTGTGTGTGTGTGTGTGTGTCTGGCTGTGTCCAAACACTTTTGCTGCTGCTCCTGCACTCCTCCTCTCTTCCTACTGCTACTTTACTACCCGAGAAGAAGCTGGCAGAGGAATTGAGCAGAGGAAAGGAGCAAGAGGAATGGAGAGAACAAGCAGTAATTGGGGAAATGGGACAGCTGACTCCTCTCAACATCATTAAATTTGATGTTGACTGCTGATGAACCGAGCCTATCGCAACTTTTGCTTCAAAGCAATACTCCTATTTTCAGTTGATTCTGCAACACAGAGTCGGCCAAATCACATTTGTGCGCTTTTCTACTCCATGTTTGATATGATATCATTTTATTTTCAATGTATATTTGGATTGTGCCATGTTTGTGCATCCTCTCTGGGCATGTATGCATATCTCTAAAAGACTTACTGGGTAGCATACTTTGGTGTATCCTCAGTTTGAAGCCGGTTCGGCCGGTATTTTAAGCGGCTTCTCTCGCCTCCTCCTCTATTTGGATACACGGTAAGGTGGTGTCATCAAATTGGTTTCCGGGGAACAGAGGAGAGGAGGAGGAGGAGGAACGGTAAAGAAAAGCAGTAACTTTCAGTGTTTCTGGACTTAGCATCTCTCTGTCACACATACACATTTCTCTCCTCTCTCATTCACAGAATTTTTGGAGGTAATCAGCAAGCGCTAAGTGACTAGCTGGAGGGTTACCTTTCAATTAAATTAAATGCACAAATTAGCTACCGAGTCCTGCTTCTTATCTCTGTAAAAAATACAAGACAAGCACACACATGTTGAGGGAGTAAGCCATGTGGTTCGATGGTTAATTGATGGTAGCTACCTACTCCTCTGCCATAGTGGTGCCCGCAGCAGGTTTTCATCGTTATAGGTAACCCAATGAAATTCATCCCTCCAAGTCAGAGTAAATTCTCTTTACCATTTATATTCGTAAATGGTGACTCGTTTCGGCACTTGATCATATATTGGTTGGTCCAGTATCATTCTGACTTATTAGCTTTGCTACTGATGCTGAAGTAAAGCCTCAGGTCTGATAAAAATATAAATGCTGCTTGTAACCACTTCGCATGCAGTTTGGTGGGCTACTCTGCAGGAAAACTGACACATTTAAGTTATATGCTGAAATTATAATTCTTAAAGTGTTCATTTTCAGACATTCATTTGTGTTTTGTGAAATAGTTAGCCAGGCTATTTGTTGTTTTTACTTTCTATTCAGACAAGTAAATTCATCATCCACTTGTCCAGCATGAACTTTGGTTTGTCATGGACCAGCGTTAATGTCAATCCCTGTAAATGGTTTACGATACGATACAAAAATCGCTGCATTTAAACAAGTAACGGTGCAGTATACTTCAGTTCACTTATTCATTTTTGAACTTTGATATGATTAGGCTAAGCTGATACCATTAAATGGTCTTGAACGCTGGAGTTAATGTAGCCTTTAACTGCTAATTCACCAGCTTCTGACCCTTATGGTTGGTGTGCAATCTGCTGGTCACCATAACAATGTGGCAACAAGTTCACTTAGCTAGAATCTAAAGAAACTGTAAAGAAAAAGATTTAAGACAAACATCCATAATTTGGAGATGAATAAACATATTTGCCTTTATAAGCACTGGTTATAAGCTGGTTTCCTGATATTTTTAATCTGCAACAAGAAACTGTCAAACACTAAAAAGTCACGAGGCTGAAGTCAGTTTCTCATTCGAATTCTCCCATTTCATCTTAAATGGTGCAGTAGTTGCATTCTAAGAAGTTCATGGTGAGACTAATCACTTTCTTCAGCTCACTGTAGAAACAAGAATGAGAAAAGTGTCAATGTCTCCAAAAATTTAATGCACAACAGAGGCTTATTGGTGTGCTCAAGTTAATTATTCCAGGTATATCATTGACTAACTGTAAGATGTTCTTTGGTAATGAGGTTGAATATACTAATATTCAAAGTTCACCTCACACCGAGGCTGTTGTACATGCTATGATTAAGTATTAAAATTGCCTTTATTTCTATGGCCAATGCATATCCAAGTTGCTGTCTCTGTAACAAGGAAATACATATTTTAGCTCTTTGCCGAATAGGGGCTTGGTCACCAAGAATCGTTTGCACAAGATGCCCAGTGAAATGGTCCAAATCTCAAGTTATGGATGCCCTATGGCCGATAGTTATACTACAGAAACTGCCCCTCGACAGAACAATGACATGGCACATTTTCACTGTCAACACTCTTATAACCTCCTTTTTAACAAAAATGTGACGTGAGAAAACATGTTTCAACTGAACACAGAAGATTAAGAGGCCTGCATGAGGAGAGAAGCATGAGAAGGATGCAGGAAGGGTAAAGACTAGGTTAATAACACATTAACTGAAGAACAGAATCTTGTAAAATAACTTACAAGGTAAGCCTATCATGGAAGCCGTGAGCAAATCTTGGATGTATTTCAGTGTAACTGCATTTATTTAGCACTTCTCTAACATTTTCCCCTTCTTGTTTACATTCATGCTATGTGGAGATGATGTTCTGAGCTTGTTTGTACAGAACGTAGTGTTGTTTCCTTACGGTTGGCAAACCACAGCTGACAGCATTAGGAGGGCATTCAGTGTTGAGCTGATCTGTGAGCAGATACAGATAAGAAAAAGAGCACAATGCAAATTAATGCCGGATACAGTCAAATGACCTGATCTAAAAATATCAGTAGGGAGCGCTTCATGGAGTACTGAAAGCCACTTTCACTAAGAGTGACCGTCTGGGGTTAGATCATCTTCAACCAAATAAAAAAAAGTTCAATGACATTTATTAGTGACTGTTATGAAGAAAAGACTCGAAGGGCATTGTTCTGAATTGGATGTACCAGACTTTCACCAGGGAGCGTGCTCTAAATGTTCATGTTTAGGCAAGAACCATGCATGTGAGTTTTGGTACAGGCATACACTGCCTGTGAGTCCCCATATGGCAAAATATGTGCATTTGCATGTGAGAGTAATCTTCTGTGTAGCTCTTTGTATTCGAACGCTATTTATATGTAATAGTGTTTTGTAGTGTAAGGCTTTGATATGCTGATATCTAAAACAGTGGATCTTGGTGTATGCTAAAAATGAAGCCGGTGGCTGGGATTTTGCTGTCTTTTCCCTTCAGTTTATTTAGTAACTAGATTCTTTTTGACATTATGTCCTGCCTTTGCAGTGCTTAGTTTGTGTGTCTGTATGTGTTTGTGTGTCTGCAGGGTAATGGAAAATATGGTCAATGATTAAACAGTACATCGAAGTCACACTACACCCCCTGTCTACTGTATGTTAACACAAATGAACTTTACCCTCCCCATGAAGACCTCAGGTTCAACAATAATAATCTGTTATTTATGGCAGAAGAGGTGTTACCTGAGAAATGACCCATTTTTTTTCTTAGGATTTGCACAGTACTGTGTAAACGTCTAAGGCATGTGAGAAAATGCTGTGTAAGGCCATATATCTGGGCAGTAAGCATTCATTTGTTAAAAATCCCACTAACATTAGACTATATACAAATAAATAAGCTCCTCTCAAGGAAGGACAGGTTTTACAGTTACACTCCAATACCTAATTCAGCCAGTCAGTCCTTCATAAAATTACATCAATTGTGGTGGTGCTGGAATTGAACAAATTGATGTAATGCTATGGTTGGAGTGCAGTGAGAAGTTCTTTTAACTTGTTCTAAGCAATGTTTTACTGCAGTTGTGTATTCTAATGTTTTCACTGGTTAAAAATGCCAAGATGAATTGTTTTCAGCAGGCTCAACAGATTAGATAAAAGTACAATGTAAATTATGTATGTATGTAAAATAAGTACACTGTCATAAAGAGTATGATTTAGTTCTTAAGTTTAGTTAATAGTTCTTTGCGTGGCAAAATGGTTCATCAGACTGAGGGAGAATGTGTTGTATATGGTTCTATACCATATGCAACATATTTAAAAAATATGCTATATATATATATATATATATATATATATATATATATATATATATATATATATATATATGTTGAAAATGGTTCTATATAGCACCAAAAAAAGATTCTTCTATTGTTACAAGCTTGGCATTGTTAAGCTTGTCTCCTGTGAGCTCTGTCCAGTATAGTCTACTAAATTACTGATCTTTGCCACCAGCACTGTGTTTGCATGTAAATGAAATTTCAGTCTCAGATTCACAGCGTGATAGTAGTTGGAAATGACATTGCTTTTAGCAAGAGAGTCATTAGTGGAACTTACCATTTAAAGCCTGTAGTTGAACAAGAGAACATTTTGCAGAGAGAACTACAGTCGCAAAGTCCTAGCAGCAGCGCTCAAGCAGCTGGGCTTCAGGGTGAAACTAGGGATGGTTTGAAGGGTCAATGTGTCAACAGTGTTAAATCAGAGCCGTTAATAATTTATCACACTGACGTGTTAATAATGCATTATCTGACATCACTGACAAAAACTGTAACTGCAGTGAAATACGGTACAATTGTTCCCTAAATAAATACAATGAAGTGACAGTGACAGCGTCTGTACCCTAAAAAGCGCTGTTTTTTAATTTATTTTTGGTGGATTGTTACCAGCTAGCAATGCATTAAAGCAGCACTTTAAGATGTAATGATATACTTCATTCAAAAATAATCATAAATGGTGTGTGTGTGTGTGTGTGTCTGTGTTTTATCATTACTTATGAATGAAATCCAAGTATATAAATGTATTTGCTTCACAATGTAAAGATGCATTAATACTGGGTCACAGGTGCTAAATTTCTGCGATCTCAATCTGTTTTTGAATTTATTGAAAGTAAAGTCTTAGTCTCAAAGCTCTTTGAAAGCCTTTCTGGGCAGAGGGTGCAGAGAACTTTAAAAAAAACCCACTTCCTTAATTCCATGTTTATTTTTGGAACAGAGAAAAGTAGAACATCCTGAGATTGGAAACTGTAATTTTAGGTTGATGGAAGTGAAAGGCTCACTTGTCCACGAAGACTGTGATGAGTGATATGTGAAACATTAACTGATACTAATTGTACCTAGCTCTGCATTACTGCTTCTGTTTCGCATGTGTATATGTAAGCAGTATAAGCAAGTCATATACCTTAAAATATCATTAAGACCTGAACATCTAATTTACAGATGAGGTTCCCAAGCAGTGGCGTATCGAAAGACCATTTTAAGGAACAGGTGCTTGACTGTAGATTGAAGGAAACACTGCCAAAACTGTCAAAATGCTTCATAGGTGTGACAGCACACCATTTGGTGTATCAGAACCTGTCAGGATGCACACATGAGTGCCCTGTCAGATGTGTCTTATTTGAGCAATAGTTGAGCAATAGATGTCTTTAAAAACCTCCTTTTATAATAGTAGAAGTGCTCATCTAGCATGTCCTCCCAGCTGCCCGTGTGCTCATGCTGGATGAGATATGAAATTAGCCAAGCATGGCCAGAAAGTCTGTCCTCTTCTGGCTGAGAGACGGCTCAGAGTGCCACAGAGCTGAAAAATGCAGCCGTCTCCTCCCTCTCTCCTTTTTTTATTTTTGGACTGACTGCATTTGTGTGGGACATGCTCACTGGCTCCCATTGTGTGAAGGATTAGGCAAGGCGAACAAACATCTTCAGGATTTCCACAGTGTGAGGTTGAGAACATATTTATGGCCTTAAACAAACTTGCACTTAGAAGTGCATACAGTATGGCCAAGAATTTCTATCATGGTATAATTAAAAGTACAAATGGTTTCAGTGTATAAATATGGTATAGTGTATTTGTTTTGTTCTTCCAATAAATCCATTTCAGATACTTAAGTAAACCTATAGATTAAAAGTGGTGTAATTTCCTGGGATGTCCCCTTACATTTAAGGAGAACCATATTTAAGTTAATCCTAAAATATTTTAATTGGATGAAATGATAGAAAATAACATATAGACAGATGTCAATAACGCTTTCTAACCGTAGCGAGATAAAGATGAATGCGTGTAAAGCACTTTCTCCATTTGTTTCATACGTACACTCGAGCTTACATCTATGCCTGTCAGACACTGCTGGAATTCTGTAAATATTACAAGCCATTCATGCTTTAGGTATTAGCCGAGAAGCTGTGGAGCCTCTTATCTTGAAGCCCAAGATCACGCCATTGCCTGAAGCAGTTGGCTGAGCGATGGGTGCCCAAACGGTATGCACGGAAAGTCTTCATGCTAGGATAATGGCTAACAGCTAACCCAAAAAAAAAATGCTTTTCCTTCCACTCTCTTTGCCCCCAGTAACTCAATTCTTTCTACAACAAACTGGAATAACGTACCTCAGACTGCAGCTCACTACATGGGAGGTGAGGGAATTAGGACCATCACATTATCTGTTTTTATTTGTGGTATACCAGTGTAACAGTAATGACAAATGCAGTGCCTTAAGAATGTCAGCTGGTATGTCAGATAGTAGTATATCGCACACTACTACGTCCACTACTGAAAACTTGAACCTACACTCTTAAAAATAAAGGTTTCTAACAGGTTCTTGGCTTCTTTAAAAGATATGAACCCTTCACATCATGTGGAGGTTCTTTAACCTTGCATGTACAACAGTGGTTCTTTTGGGCAATATATAAGATTAACACAACCTGTTGAATTCACATTCCAAACAAATAGTGAGCAGCATATCACCAGAAAGTTGTGGTGTCCACCCTTGTTGTACGAAACAAAGACATGCACAATCTCTGTTCCTCCCTCTTTAGTCCTTGCTAAATAGCCAATGTCATCATTAACAGCTGTTTACTTACCAGTCTAGAAGAAATGTTGTGAGTTCAGCACCAAACTTCATTTGTGAATGACAATGTTAACTCTTGTTTTGCTTTTATTTATGTCACTTCTTTGCTGCTGAACGTGGTTTCTTGTCAGGAGCAAGCAGTGATGGTGATAACGGTCACTTGCCAAGAGCTTCAGCCATCATTGCGTTTACTTGACGTTACAGTGACCACCTTGAGTTGCAAAGTGGTATAATGAGACAAGACAGACCTGGGCTAGCTGATTAGCATGCTAACTTAAGTATATATCTTTGTAACAGAATACATAGACGTCATAAACATAAAGTCAAAACTATTATTTCTTTAAATTATGTTGATAATTTAGTTAATTTTTGAGTGTTTTAAACTAAAAATCTTACAAATTGCACTTTTAGGGATTCATCCATGGAGGAGTTTATTAAAGGAAATCAAAAGTGGTCCTTCCATGGCGTCACTCCAAATAACCCTTCATTTTTCCACATGAAGGAGAAATCTACCCCGTCATGTGTAGCTAATTGTGTGCTGTCTGCAATTAAGGGCCTGAATGCAATCATGAAAAAAGGAAGGAGCATCAGTCGATGAGAACTGCTGCATTACTAGCTTGGACAGTGAAGCAGAGATTCATGAGTCTCTCTCTCCAGGAAATTCGGTCATCCTTCACATGCTTGTGAATGATAGTAAGAGAAAAAGTAAAAGTGAATAGCTCAGCTACTGAGAGTGAAAGAAGTAGTAGAGAGAAAGAGAGTGAATGAGCAGATGATTTGGAGCAGTGCCAAAGTGAAAAGTTAAATGAGCTGTGATAACATTTGCTCCCTGGAAGGCTCTCGCCATTATTGTAATTACGTAGTGTTTGTCAAGGAAATTGTCAGTCAGACAAATACATATACATTTACACAGTTCACATCCTCGGCCTCCTTTATTCTAGATCCACCCAGTGATGAGTTGATCAGCTCTGACAGCAACACCGAAGCTGCAGGAAGAACATCTATGCACAATTCTGAGTCTAGTTCTAAATGTGTAACTCAGAGTAATGGCTTTAAACTTGGGGATGGTATCTGTGTGACTGACATGATGGAGTGGAGAAGGCAATGTTGGATTAGTAATGTGTATCTCCTCAAGGCCATTTTTTCTCAGTCACTCTCTCTGTCTCGCACACACAATCACACGCCCAGAGGGAATGTGGACCTGAGTGAAAGCTGAAGTCTGGTGTAATTTACTGCATGGAATGTGTATGTGTTCCCAGATGCCAGCTGAGGGCTAACATTCGGCCTGCTGTCTTGGCCTACTTCAGGCCATTTACTGCCAAGGCTCACTGTTTCTTTGGCCTCTGTGAAACTCCTGCAAAGTGCACACATGCTCTTTCACGCAAACATACTGTTACGTTAACTTCCTCATTTATTAAAGCAAACATAAAGGGAAAAAAAAAACATTTTATTGAGAATGAAATAATAAAAAAAATACAGTTGGACATAAAAAGGGGAACACATCTTTTGTCCATCATGAAGACTAGAGCAGGTCTTATGAATATATACAACCCCATGCAAAATGTAAATAAAAACAAAATGCAATGATGTGCAAAACATTTAAGCCCTGTATTTATTTGAAAATCGGACAAGGACAACATATCAAATGTTGAAACTGAGAAATTTTGTTATTTTTTAAAAAATGTATGCAGATTTTGAATTTGATGGCAGCAGCACGTTTCAAAAAAGCTGGGAAAGGGTGCTAATGCTAAAAAAACACCTGGTGGTTAATTGGCAACAGGTCAGTAACATGACTAAAGTAAAGATGGGGAGGGGTTCATCACTCTGTGAAAGTCTGAAAGACTGTGTGGGCAAATAGTGCAGCAATTCAAGATTCAATGTTTCTCAATGTAAAATAGCAAAGAACTTGGGGATTTCCTCATTTACAGTACATATCATTAAAAGATTTAGACAATCTGGAGTAATTTCTGTATGCAAGGGACAAGGCTGAAAACCAGTATTGGCTAGCCAGGATCTTTGGGCCCTCAGGTGGCACTGCATTAAAAACAGATAAACAGATATGATTCTGCAGTGGATATCACAGCATGAGCTCAGCAACACTTCTGAAAACCACTATCTGTGAACACATTCATCTCAGCATCCACAAATGCAAGTTAAAACTCTACTATGCAAAGACGTTAAATCATATATAAACAGGACCTAGAAATGCCGCTACCTTCTTTGGGCCCAAGCTCATTTGAGACGGACTGAGGCAAAGTGGAAACTTCCTGTGGGCCGACAAATCAAAAATTTATTTTTTTTTGGAAATCATGGACACTGTGTCCATCAGGCTGGTTATCAGCATACAGTTCAAAAGTCAGCATTCGTGATGGTATAGGGGTGCATTAGTGCACATGGCATGGGTGACTGGCACCTCTGTGAAGGCACCATTAATGCTGAATGATATATACAGGTTTTGGCAACATATGTTGCCATTCAGATGATGTCTTTTTCAGGAAAGGCCTTACTTATTTCAGCAAGACAATGTCAAACTCTGTAGTAAAAAAGTTAGGGTGCTTAACTGGCTTGCCTGCAGATCAGACCTGTCACCCATTGAAAACATATAGCACTTTTGAAACGAGAAATGCAACAAAAGAGACCCTGAACTGTTGAGCAGCTGAAATCCTTTATCAAGTGAGAATGGGAAAACATTTAACTTTCAGAAGTATAGCAGTTAGTCTCCTCAGTTCCCAAACACTCACAGAGTGCTGTTAAAAGAAGAGGTAATGCAACACAGTGGTAAACATGCCCCTCTCCCAAATTTTTGGAACATGTTGTTGGCAACAAGTTCAAAAAACAATAAAATTTCTCAGTTTTTGTTGTCATTTACATTTTGGGTTTGTTTGTGTGTGTGTGTGTGTGTGTGTGTGTGTGATATAAGCATTTAAAAGGGAAATGAGGATAAAAATAAAGTGAATGAAATTTTAAAAAAATAATTTGCGCCCCATTTCCATTATTTTCTTCACATAGTTGCTTTTTTATTTTTAAAAAAATCATTAGGTATTGGGACAAATGAAATGACAACCAGGCAGTGCATTATTGCAGAAAAACATGGCCTTGCTGACTGAGGATTCTCTGGCTCTCCCCCATCATGAAATCTTAATTAACTGCAAGTGTTAGAGATTTCTAAAGAGAAAATTAAACTAAATACCTAAAAAAAAAAATAAAAATGAGTCAAATAATTGTACTAATATTGTCATTTTCAGCATGTTTTTAAAATATATCACTATTGTTCTGCTTGTCTGTTCCACCTTGTTAGCTACCCTCAGAAAAAAGAGTAAATGTCATGAAAGGTTTTGTAACAGATATAGTTTAACATAACGTCTTCAGGTACCTCAATATTACATTTTCACTACATAGCCCACCCTTTGTGTGAATGCAGTGTCTGCTACTGATGGGAACGTATGCCACATTTCAAACCCACAGCTACATCCACAAATGCACACATCATCTGAGAGGACAGTTCGCTCTAAAATAAGCTCACTTGAGCTTGAGCTCTCAGCTTCAGGGTAAGCGCAAAGCTCAAAGAGCAAACGGGATGAGAGTGGCTTTAAAAACAGGACAGCCTGAGGTCAAAGTGGAGTGCCTGAGACGTCTACGTTTTACAGCTGAATAATGCATTACAGAGTACAGAGGTCCAACAGAAGAGCATCATCTTAAACAGGCTTTCCAAGACATAAAGGCCCATTTATTCTCCCCATGGTGGTTGAACAGTGTCATTGAAAGCCACACAGTGTAGCATCTACAAGCTAATTGAGGTGAATGAAGTGGATTTGAGCTTAAGTGAAGGCCTTCTAACCTAGACCGATCTCCTAATAGGCAGCAAGGAGATTGCTGTGCTTACTTAGCACACTCACACACACATAGATGTATGGAAGACTGTACGCTGAAGCATGCGCTAAATCAAAGAGACACAAGGGAAATGCCACTTCCCTACCGTGTGAGAAGTCTCTTGGTGAAAAATCACTTGCTGTCATCCATCATGGGGGTGATGAGGGCTACCTAGACTTATCTGCCTCCCACACACACACACAGAGTCATCGCCGTGTCTCACAGCTGGAGAGCCATCAGTTCAACATGACTGGGTGCTCTATGTTCTGTGAGAGGCCTTCTTATTTGTATGTGTGTGTGTTGGTGGAGAGGGATCTGTTGTAAAAGAAAGAAAATTGGGGGTGGGGAAGAAAAAGGAAGGCTGTGTCAGACAAAGAGAAAGAATAACCATTGTGAACACCATTCTTGAGGCCTTTTGATCAATCATTTCTCCTGGGGGCTTGTGGACCACCCAGCAACTGATTAAAGATCTTTTCCCAATAAGCTCCTACCTGGCAGGACAGAAGCTTTCTGACTAGAGGTGTTTGTGGATACATTATTCTATACACGAGTTTCACAAAAGGAGTCATTACCCAGGCAAATCCGAGACAGACCAAGTTACACAAAAACTTTGCTCTTGTTGATCCAGTTTAACCCCTATATATAGCAGCGGAAATGGGTAAAGAAGGAATTCTATTGATTTAAAAAAAAATAATCTGCATAATTAAATTGTTAAGATGTAAACAAAGTCATTCAGAGTGGTTTGATGTGAAATACAAACATTTTCACAGCAGTGGTACTAGGAACCAGCCGTCCAAGAAAATAGTTGAATAAGGAATAGCATATGTAATGCTGTAATGCTTAACATGGCATCTGTTTAAGGGGAATGTCTGAAACTCAATAAAAAGAGCCAATTACCTTGTTGGTAAAACCACAAGCAGCGTTATTTTAAAAATACATGTTTTTATGTCACGCCTGGGATAGGCTTCAACACCCAGGAAGATAAGCAGCTTATTGCCTCCAAAAGTTCCCTCATAGAAAGTTATTACAGGACATCAGGGATAGATCATTGACCAGACCAATGCCCAGGGGCCTCAGGATGCCTCAGACCTCAAGGCCCGAGGTAGCTCAAAGACAGTCCATTGTAGATGCAAAAATGATGTGGATGAATAGCCATTGAATGTGTGATGACTAAATAAATGAAATAAAGGCTCCTCATCCCAGACCCTTACACAATATTTAGACCCCAACAGCAAATATGTGCCAAAATATAAACAAGTAGGAAATAATAGGCTATTACATATTAAATGATAATGTTACCAACAATACATTTATTTGAGCATATTTTTCCAGTGATGTACAAAAGCACACATATAAAAACATGTTTGTTTTTGTGTTATTGTCAGGGGGTGGGAGCTGGGGGACAAGGGTGGTCCAAAGACGCTTCCACCCTGGAGCTTGAGATATTATTTTACACTAGTTTGCGATAAAATTCATTCATGGTGTTTTAAAATCCATTCATAGTGGAGAGGCAGGGTGTTTTTAAGAAAAAAATATTACCAAAAGAAAACCAAATCACGCAAACTAGAGGTATCAAAATGCATCTCTACATTGCTTGTGATGCATCAGTTTAAAGGTGGCCATTCAACTGCATTGATGTTGGAATGTTAGAATTGATTTTGATTAATTCTAATAATGTTCAATGAAGTACATGTTCACTCTGACTACTTAGAAATATTAAAAATCTAAAAACAATGCAGTGTTGTGTATTGCGTATAGTGGAAAGAGCTCATCTCTGAATCTCTTGGGCAGTGTTGTGCAGTGCAGTACTGAAGCCCAGGCTAAAAATATTGTGTTCAAAGTGTGTGGACCTTTTCAAAGTGCTCTGAGTAGCTTGCTGGAGGTCCACCTCACTTTCCTTCTTTCTGTCTGGTTAATGTGCTTCTCTCAGTAGGCATTTAACAGATTCAGTTCTTGCCTGGAGTGAACTCTGCTCTGTGCATGTTTGAGTAAGACTGAGGAGCGTGGACCAGGTGTTCTCATTTTCTTTCTGCTGTTTTCTCACTAAAATTAGGCTCTGTGTTCTTAATAGCCCTACAAATTGGGCTTCTTTTTCATTATGAAACTGTGTCAGCCATTATGGTCCAATGCAAATGGAGAGCCTGCATTCACCATCTGGTGAAGTAGACAGTGGAAACGAAGTCATTGTTGCTGTCCTTAGGCTCCGAAATGTACAAAAGAAATACGAGAGCCAGAGAGATGGAGAGAAGAAAATTCTCAGAAAGAAGTTTTGCTGTGATAAAGCTTTTTTTTTATGGGTCAGTTGAAGGTGAGGCTGTTTGAGTTTGCCACTGAAATAGCAACAAGCAAAAAATGAACTTTCTTTGAGTTGCTCAGAACTTATTCTCCAGAGATACAACTGATCTCCATCTGCCCACTGCTATCCAGGTTAAAAGAGAGAGCTGACGCATAAGGACCCATATGATCAGTATACATCATATCAGCCTCACTTGCCACGGGAACTGTGCCCTCGGCCAAGAGGACTGTGAATAAGTCTGCTGTGGGATATTCATTTGACCCAGTTATTCAGTTCAGTTCCCTTTAATCTTAAATGTACAGTAAAATTTCATATTTCTTACTGTGAACTGAGGACAGCAGTGCACTGTACGCTCGGTTAAAAAAAAAAAGCTCCCCTAAATGGCTACATGCACACATTCCTTTTACAATAATGTCTCTAAAGAATTATCCATTGAAAGGTCCTTTGGTGAACTCAAAGTGGTACTTCTATGAATTTGCTCTAAAGTACATTTTTTAAGTATTTAGCCATCAATAATAAACCGCTGGTGCATTGCTCTTGGAGAACTTTAGAATTATGGCCTTTATTGTGTTCTTGGGTTAAAAGATTCCATTTAATTGGAATAAAAAGCAACAAATAATTAAATAACAAATGAAGCAGAAGAAAGAAGCAACATTCTTCAAAAACTACGTTGAGATCCTTGCAGTAATACACACCACTGATCAGAGAAAACATTTCTACTGGACTCTTCAACTGCTAGTTGACAGTGACTGTCAATAGTAGTGATAAGCAAAAAAACAAATTCTTGGATGACACATGAAACATTGTTCACTGTTGATCTGCTTCTGCTCAAGATTTTGACATTTCATTGTATGTGTATTTAGCCTTTTTTTGCATCCCTGTAAAATTCATTGTAGTGGGTGGCCTTCAAAAGTCTAAAAAATATGTCAAGTGCTGCAATCGTCCCACCATATATGTTAATTAAGTAAGCTATCAAAAAAGTAATAAAATAAAGTTCTGAATAAAATAGTTTGGCATGATGACAAAACAGGGACTCATTCACAAATTTTGGATAAAGTCATTTTTGGTTAGAATCCTTTTATCAAGTCAGGTGGACTTTGTCATTGACCCATATACTGTTCACTTTGATTCCCTCATTAAGAGGCCCCTTTCAACTCTTTAGGCCTTAGAAGTGTAGCAAAATTAAGCAAATTATTATGTTTGTTACTATACTAATTAATTGTAGCCTAATAATGTAAGTACATAATTAATGACTTATTGTTATGTAATGAATTACATTTGAAGCAGATTTACACTCAACAACAACCGCAACTTCTAATGGTTAAACTCTACAGCATCTTGAGACCTCATAGTCATCATCTCTTTGCAAAGCACTTTGTTGTCATGAGGGGAGCAGGGAGGAGGGAACGGAGGGCAGATTGTGTAGAGGGAGAAGGAGGAGAATGAGGGAAAGGAGGGAGCAGGCAGCAGGGGATCCATCATGCTGACAGTAGAGTCCCTGGTGTTCTCCTCGTTCTCCAGCCAGCATCTCCTCAACACTCCATCACCCTGACAGTCTGCTCTAATGAATGACTGGAATTCCCTCCATCACTGGCCTGACAAGCCTTTCTTACACAAACACACAAACTAGATGTGACGTATCTTGACAGCATCTCCACTTTCTCAATCAAATCCTCAAGGTCACTCAATGAACCTCGTTGGTAAGAACAAGGACATTGAACTTAATGTCCTTTTAAAACAAGAAAACCTGTTGTCTCAAAATAAATTTGTAATACATAAGATAGATAGAAGTTGTGTTGGAGTGCAACACAACGTGGACAACGTGAATATTGTACCATTAAAAACTTCAGGTGTGTGTGTGTGTGTGTGTGTGTATATATATATATATATATATATATATATATATACACACACACACACACACACACACACACACACACATACACACAGGGTCATTCAGAAAGATTCATCCAGTTTCAAAATGATTTATTTCACTTGTAAATAATTACAGAACAATGCAGTAAATTGTAAACGGTTTAAGTGAGCATAAAGTTTATTATATAATTTTACAAGTGCTCAATATGAACCTCCTCCAGCTGTACAGACAACATTAACGTGATAGTCATCCCACACTCGATTGAGCATGTCAGGTGTCACTGTACTCACGGCTCTTTCAATGCGATTTCAGATCATCCAGTGTTGTGAAAAACACCGATGGAGATCATCCATTTTATTGTTTTTTGAAAAAAATTTGAATTTGATGCCAACAACTTGTTCCAAAGAAGTTGGGATTGGGTATAAAAAAGCATCCCAGAGAGGCTGAGTCTTTCAGAAGTAAAGATGAGGAGGGGTTCACCACTCTGTGAAAGAGTGCACAAGCAAATGGTGCAACAATTCAAGAATAACATTTCTCAACTCAAAATAGCAAATAACTTTTGCTTTTCATCATCTGCGGTACATAATATCATTAAAAGATTCATAGAATCTTGAGAAATCTCTTTATGCGAGGGACAAGGCCAAAAAACAGTATTTGCTGGCCGTGATCTTTGGGACCTCAGGCAGCACTGCATTAAAAACAGACATGATTCTTTAGTGGAAATTGCTGCATGGGCTCAGAAACACTTCTGAAAACCACTGTCTGTGAAAACAGTTCATTGCTGCATCCACAAATGCTAATTAAATCTCTTAAATGCAAAAAGAAAGCGCACACAAACAGGATCCAGAAATGCTGCCAACTTCTCTGGGCCTGACTGAGGGGAAGTGGAAAAGTGTCCTGTGGTCCGAAAATTAAATTCCTTTTTGGAAATCATGGACGTGATTGTCCTCCGGGGCACTGAAAGACCACTCAGTTTGATATCAGTGCACAGTTCAAAAGCCAGTATTTATGATGGTATAAAGGTGCATTAGTGCACATGGCATGGGTGATGTGCACAACTGCGAAGGCAACATTAATGCTGAACGATATATGCAGGTTTTGGTAACATATGCTGCCATCCAGACGATGTCTTATTTCAGGGAAGGCCTGGCTTATTTCAGCAAGACAATGTCAAACCACATTCTGCCTGTATTACAACAGCATTGCTCCATAGTAAAAGAGTCCCGGTGCTAAACTGACCTGTCTGCAGCCCAGACCGGTCACCCAATGAAAACATTTGCTGCAATATGAAATGAAAAATGCAACAAAGGAGACCCCGAACTGTTGAGCAGCTGAAATCCTATATCAAGCGAGAACGGGAAAACATATTACTTTAAAAACTATAGCAGTTGATCTCCTCAGTTCCCAAATGCTTAAAGAGAGTTGTTAAATAAGGAGGTGATAAAACATGCCCCCCAACCCAGCTTTTTCAGAACGTGTTGTTGGCATCAAATTCAAAATGGGAATGTATTTTTCAAAAAACAATAAAATCAAAAAAAATAATTTAAAAATTTTGATTTGTTGTCGTTGTAGTATTTACCTTCAATAACATGGTTTACATGATTTGCATATCATTGCATTCTACTTTTAATTACATTCTGCACAGTGTCTCGACTTTTTTGGAAATGGGGTTGTGTGTGTGTGTGTGTGTGTGTGTGTATGTATGTATCGGAAGAAAACCTCATCTCCAAAATGGTAACTTTACAAGAGAGGGAAAAAACATACTTCACTTTTAATGTAAGTCAATGGAACACAATGCAAATTTTCAAATGATCTTAAAAACTGAAAAACGACAACAGCTATATATATATATATATATATATATATTAGGGGTGCGGGAAAAAATCAATTCTTAGATGCATCGCAATGTGGAGGTGGAACTTGGAAGTGCAGCGCCCGGACAGTCTGTGGCGGCACATAAACACATGTGGATGAGTGAGTTTAATGCACCCTCTACATTAAAGCCAGGTTAGATCAGGAGTCACAACACAAATGTTAAGAAGAGCCATTTTGTCCTTTCAACAAAAATCAAACCAGCTTGGGAGCCACAACATTATATGTCCAGTACGTCTCAGTATGTGATAATGTCCTAGTATAGGCTAAACAGTATAAACGAGAGCGCACTTACTTTGCTCTGCTTTAAGCTTTAGCCGCTTTCCTCCCCTTTCCCTCAGGAAACTTCTATTCAAAACTAGAGCAGCTTATTGTAAAATGTCTCTCAGTGTTCGACTGTTTTACGAGGCTGAAGTCGCTTCTCATTCTCCAGCTTCTTGTTCGAATTTTCCCGTTCCACCTTAAATTCTGACTGAGGCACCGAATGTAAATGCGACACCATTTAAGGTGGAACGGGAGAATTCGAAAGAGAAGTGACTTAATCTTCGTAACTGTTTAGTGTTTTGACAGTCTCTCGTTGCAGATTAAACGTAACGCTACCAGGAAACCAACTGCGCTGCTTATAAACACGAATGACGCATCGCTGCTGACCTGCAGTCTGCACGGCAATTCTCAGTCGTTGAGAAACAGGGCTTTCTCTCTATGTTGCACACGTTCCGTCTCGAAGATATTTTACTGACACAGCGATTCCCCTGTCCCACTCTCCACAACGAGACCAAAACCGAAGTTATAAAATCACTAAAGAAAACGGGTAGGACAGCTGTAACGTGCTGCGTGGTCATCCATCACCACTGGATCTTTTGTCACCGTAACTGCGCATTTTGTCGCAGATGAGTGGCAGCAGCGTCTCATGTGCTCTAAACAAGCAGTGAATGAGAGTCTTCTAGTTCACTTGCCACATCACTTCCATTAGATTTATTAATAAGAGATATTGGAAGTAAATTCATTACTGATCATTACAAATAGTTTGGTTTAAAAGTACCAAGTCACTTTAAATAACAACACTGAGTCTCTTAGTCACATTAAAATATATATTGTCTCTATATTCAGTGTATATTTTGTGTATATTTTGTGTATATTTAATATATGTCATTTAGTTTTTCTTGTATTTTTATTTTTACTCATTTACTTTCTGTAGAGTGATTAGCTGTGCCTCACCACAAGCATTTCAATGCATAAATGTCCTGACGTTGTGCAAATGACAAATAAAAAAAGATGCATCGAGATCGCAGCCCTCTGAATCGTAATCGAATAGAATCGTGAGGTGCCTAGAGTTTCCCACCCCTAAAATACATATGTGTGTGTGTGTGTGTGTGTGTGTGGCATTTTTTTCATGGCATGCCAGAGACTTTTTTTGGTCAAAACTGCATGAGGCAACGTGATATCAATGGTGTGGGAGCTACTAGGAGAAAAAAAATGTAATTTCTGACAACCGTCCCTCAGTCCTCCAAAATGATCTCACGTAATCTCAAGAAATGGGCAGGACACGTCCCACTGGGCCCCCCTCAGCTTTGTGCCGGTATTAAAGCCATGAACACTGGTGCATTTTTATGAATATGGATTAGAAGTTGCATCACAGGTCATTTTAAATTTTATGAGATACTTGAAAGTCATATTTTATGGAAACTTAACACGTACCATTTAGCCACTCCAGATTTGAAAGAAAGAATCTGTGAAAACGAAAACACAGTTCTCCACAACAAACCTGCTGTGAAAACACTAAATTATGCATATCAATGTGTTAGGCCATTTCAGCTGCTTCCATAGAGGTGTTTAACTGACCACTGCCCTCCCATTTTTCTCTTCCCCTTTCAGTTTTATTGGCCTGCAGAGGTCTGTCATGTATAGCTCTCCTGTTGTCTGCTTTGCTGCAGACAGATTTGCAGTGCTATTTTAACAGGTTTTTCAGAAAGCTCTTAGACAGCATACAGGCAAGTGCTGCTATGATTTCAATGTGTCTGTGGAAATGAGAATTGCCATGGCAACAGCTGTGTCAATAAACCTTGAGTACAAAGCAAGAGCTCTTATCTTCTCCACCAGTGTTTGCACTTTCGTGTGTGTGTGTGTGTGTGTGTGTGTGTGTGTGTGTGTGTGTGTGTGTAGGAGTGGATCACAAGGGAATCTGTAATGTCTTTTTATCAGGGCCTATCATATAATACCACTAAGGGACACATCAGTAAAACATCAAAGTCTGTTCAGACACACTGTGTATTTCCTCCTCCGTATTAAACCCACGTTGCACTGTTTCTTCTACAGAGCAACTGGGAGACACTTGTGAGAGAGAGAGAGAGAGGGAACCTACATGATACTTTTATTATTGTGGATTCCTCTCTCTGGTGGAGCAACACTGAAAAACCCAGGGCCTGGAGGAATATGAGTGTGTTCAGGACTTTTCACCCACTCCAAAGGGCACTGAATCAAGGTTGACAATGAGCGAGACTGTACAAAACTTCAAAAACAAACCTTCCAACAGCAGTCTTTTTACAGTTTACAGTGCCTCCCGGGTGATATAGTCATAGCCGTAGTTCTGCAAAAAAAAAAACAAAAAAAACACAACTCTAAATGAATTTTCTGTTTACCCCAAAAGTAGTCAATCAGGCACATTTGGTGTCTGAACTTTGCTTCTTTAGTTTTGCACTGAAGCTATAAAGCTATTGTCGCTAACAGTTTATTATTACTAATTAGCATTGTGCAAATCATTACACAGTGCCTAAATCATCACTCACTTGCCTCAAACTGCACTGAGTTGTTAACTGGTGGGATTCCCTTTTTTCCAAATGTTCTGCATAATTAAATGGTAAACAGTCATTTAGAGTGGTTTGATGTGAAATCCTCCATTCTAAGGAAACTTAGTCACATTTGTTCACAGTGGTGGTGATGGGAACCAGCCAACTGAAGAGTTTAATGCCTCTAAAAGCTCCCTCACAAAAAAAAAATCTACATGGGGGAAAAAAAAGGTTTTGAATATGTTGCCTGAGACACTGTTTTACAATAGTTCTGAGATCAGCTTATGGCCCAAAAACATATTTTTAAAATCTATTCCATGGTAGAGAGGTACAAGACAAAATAGTCCCCAAAGACTTTTTAATATTTACCACTGTTTTAGCATTATGAGCATTACATATAAAAGCTCATGCACATGTAGGGTCAGCCATTTTGGAAGGTAAATAAAATGGCTATGTTTGTGTTGTGGACATTGTGACCCCTGGTTCTTATCACCACTGTAAAGAAAGTGTTAGAAAGTTTCACTACAATGCACTATTTCACATCAAACCAGGGTTTGAATTAGGCAGAAATTTTGGAAATTGATGGAATTCCCCTTTAATTTTCTCAAATAGACTTGCTTATGTTTGCCAATCATAATGCTACTGAAACATTTGGTAAAGTTTTAGTAGTGTTATGATTGTTTTGGCAGTGACAATGTTACCTAATTTTGAGCAACATTAACAAAAATGCTAGCAGGTGCATGACTAACAAACTTAGTTTTGAACAGTTGTACACACACAAAATCATAATATTTTAATGAAAACAAAAAAGTTTACTTGATAGCAGAAAATGTGTGTTTCGGTAGTGACAACTCTTAATGTTTCACACTGATTTTTTAGACTTTGGTACACATTTAGTTTGATCTAACTGCTCACCATGTGGCCATGAGGGATGGGGATGTAGTTTCACTTCCTGCTCTAAAATGCGGAGGTGTGGCTAAAATAAGACTTTGCCTATGGGCTAAAACTACTTGTGTTTTGGTAGTGACATGAAAATACGGGACAGCATTTTTGAATGAAGTTCTTTTTTTTGTTGTTTTATTATAATTTCAAAATAAAACTCTTAATTCTTCAACTCAAGAGAAATGAAAAGGTCTTTAAAAAAAGACTGCATTCTGATTATATTTTTGTCAGAGCTCTTTATAAGTTCTACGTGTGCCCCAGTGACATTACTGCTCTGGTTTGCTCGTTGCAGGGTGGGGATGGACGAGGCAGAGAAGTATCAGCAGAGGCTGCAGGCCATCGCAGTGAGTAACACTACATTCAGACATCCTTTTCTTTCACACGTAGTGAATAATTGAGTGATCTTATGTAGAAAAGCTACCACTGATTTACGCTGTAAAAGGATAGCTTCTGCACTCGAAAGGAAATAATGGAGCGAGGTTACACTTGAGGCACACTGATAGAGATGTTCACTTTTAGATTTGAAGGGAAGAAAGACAGAGACCTTGCAGAAGAGAGGTTGAAAATGCCTGTGTGGTTGTGAATGAAGCCACTTGGTTCATAACATGATTTTCATTGCTTTGGACCAGTGGTTACCAGTGTTTTCCTGCTCTAACACACCTGATCCAACTCAGTCAGAGGTGTTAATTTTTCGTGGTTAGACAAGCTTTGCAGAGAATATTGGCACAAATCTACTTTAAAGGGAATTTTTGATTTCAGAAAAAATCAGCATAATTGAATAACTGTGTAATTGAATAACTGTGTAATTGAATAACTGATGTAAACAGTGTCATTCAGAGTGGTTTATTGTGAAATAGTTAATTCTAGAGAAGCTTGCTGACTTAAATTCCTTTACAGTGATGGTGATAGGAGCCATTGCAGACATGGTCATTTTGTTTACTATCATGACCAGTGAACCTGCACATGGATACTGAGTTTCAGTATGTAATGATGATGGTAAAATGGTGATAAATCTGAAAAATTAGTTTTTTGGGGGACTATTTTACCTTGAAACAATCATATCTCTCTATGTTTTAGGCCAAAACCTTACCTCAAAACTATTGTAAACCTATGCCCCAGTCATCAGACAACATATTTGTAACCAATTAATGTGATAATGCTTATATAAACTACCTCAAAGACAGTTAACACCTCAGATGGCTGGTTCCTGTCACCACAACTGTGAACAATTCTGGCTCGATAAGTTTCCACTTTTAAAAAGATGGTTCTTCAAGCGTTCTTGAAGTGTTGTAGATGGCTTTATATACAGCCTTTTTGAAAATAGTTCTTTATAGCACCAAAAAGGTCAGAGCATTTCATATAATTTCTCTCAGAGCATTTCATATCGAACCACATGGCATGACTACATTTAAAGCGTGTTATTAATTTCAAATGATATTTATTTTGTACACAAGTGAAAGGTCGCAATATTAAGACACACTGGGGTGTGTTTTTTTTGTCATGTAACATTAGGATGAAGGCAGATTTGTTGCCATTTCCAAACTCACTAGCTTTGATTATCTACAGCAGCATAGTCCAATCTAGTAGCATAGCATCGTAAACTGAACACTGAATTTTCCCTATCAGACTCCTCCTCTCTGTTCAAGTCAGAGAAACCAATTGTGAGTGATGAACAAAAGCTAACTTAGCAAGCATCACTGATCCAGCATGAACGTCCATTCGTCTGTTCTTTTGGTCAGACATCTGCGCCAGCATTCCCTGGTTGCTCACCCAGCAGTATAGTGAACAAAAAACCTCACCTTCTTTAAGATGTCGCCATATAAAAGGCGGGTGTTATTTTTAGTGAGCACAGTGATGCAGTGGGGTCTACAACACCACCTCTAGATCCTCTTTCTCCCCACTTTGCCCACACTGTTGTGTTTAGTTCTGCTTTAGTGACATGAGGGCTGTCAATCTCACATGCTAGAACATTAAGGCCACACCCATGCATTTCTGAGATATGTATAATCAGCAGTTAGCATGTTTTTGTATTTCTTTCTTGTTATTTTCTCATTCAAACATTGCTGGATATTTAATATAACACCCATTTTTGTAAAATACAAACATTTTTTAATAATTTATGCCATTTCTTAGGACTTTAATGTATTTCTAAACGAAATTTCTGCCAATATTCCATAAAGCTTGCCAACCTCCAACAACTGCTATAAAAGAATGCACATGTGGGTGGAATTTGGTTAGGTTAATTAGCCGATTAGTTGGATCGGGTGTGTTAGAGCAGAGAAAAGGATGCCAGGAAAGCTGCTCCAGAACAAGGAACCATTGCTTTGAGTACTAAATAAAACAATATGAACATTAAAGAAAATAAAATACCTGAAAGAGAAAATGAAAATGATAGAGATGCTGAAAGACTGCCAAACTGACAGAAGAGTCCAAACAAGAGATGCAAGTATCAAATACCCCACTGTAATCTCTGCAGTTTAGTGTTTCTTAGAAAAGTGACTCTAATGCCACTCTTCCCAAACTGAGCCTGAATCAGGTTAGAGCTGTTAATTCAATTCAGCTCTGAGATTAGGCCTCTTTGTTCATCTAATCCAATAAGATGCACGGGAGGCACAGAGGAGGGACTCTACCAAGCTATTTTGAGTCAAAAGAGCTGTAGGCTGCAAGGGGCTTCTGCTTTGTTTAGACTTATGAAGTCTACGTAGGATGTTAGAATGAAAAATAGAAATTTGCAGGAAGAATGTAAAGCCTGTATTATACATGGCATAAAATGAGATTGGATAGCACATTTCTCCATGCTCGCTGAGATGAAGGGCTTAGATGCTGTCAATATATTCCAGAAACTTAGATTGATCTCCAGTACCTTAGAAACTTAAGCGCATAGGCACTAGTTTCAAACTAGTTTGGTCATTTGTTGACCACTGAAGTCGTGACGTCTTGTAGTGAAAAATGGTTCCAAAGCTGATATGTTTTTGCCGTTTGTTTGAGGTTATTAGGAAGTTGAAATATGAATGTTGCTACATGTGAGACCTCACCAAAATACCCCTCACAAATAAACAAGCTTTGTCCAGTGTGGTAGTTAAGCTGTTTTGGCAGTAGTAAAGTACATTAGGAGTAGCTGGGCTTATTATATAATAGTGTTAAAGTTTAAAAGTAGACTTACTTTCATGTGAAATCATTTTACTGTGCAGGAGTGTTAGCTTGCTATTAGCATGAATGTAGCAATGTTTGCATTTTGACTCCTTAACAACCTCATAATTCAGAGGGTCCTGTGGTATTCAGTGGAAAATGTATGCAGGACAAAATGTATCGGGTTTGGACACTTGATGGTGATTTAAAAGACCATGTATAATCATTTTTGTCATAACGAAATCCAGCTTAGACCCAGTATGGACATGACGCCAATTACAGATTGACGCACAACATTGGAGGCCCAGGTTTGAGGTCTGACATCAGCATTTCAGAGCAATTTCATCTGTAAGCTTATCTGATTAGCTCTTCTTCTCCACAGTGTAATGTCTAATTAACCTGTTTTGAAATGAAGCATCTTCCGCATGGTAGATCTTTGTTTCTGCTTGCATACATGATGTTGCTGGACAAGGTGGAAAATACAGGGCATCCTGTGGGGTCTGGGACCTCCTAATTAACCTCATGGACCCCCTGAATGTCTCAAAATAAAAATTTTGGGGGCCCCTGAAAATAAACTTATCTGTTAGGGGAAAAATAGACACTTAAATAAAAACTCAGGGAGAGGTCACTGTTTATCCTGCTTCACTCACAATGCCGCCCTGGTCTGCCTCAGGGTGGCGCTGTAGCAAATTGGTTCACCCAGTTGGTCCTTCATAGCCTAACAACTGTAATTGTACCCAGGATACATCTGAAAAACTTTACAATAGGCCGTAACATATTTGTAAATCTAAAAACTTGTCCTAATTCCTAAGAGTTTGGTGGAACAAGTTCATTGTTACTTATTTCTTAAACCGGAGACAAAAGAGATGATGAGTAAGATCTCACTTAAAAATGTGTGGAACTAGAAAAGAGCATTTTCAGAAGAAGAATTGTTAAACCAGACATTTTGTTGCCATTGAAGCTAGCATTAGTGCCACCGCTGCTATGGCAAGTGAGTTAGCAGCCAGCCAACGCTGGAGTGGCTGACGTATATTCAGCTTACCTGAATGCCAGGGGCTGTGTGGTGAATGAGGAAAGTTTCCTCATTTGCTGCTGTTTGAAAGTTTGCAAGTGTTTTAATTAATATACTGTTCCAAAGTTTGCAATTATGTGCCATATCACCTTTTAAAGATGAAGTTGCACCGGACCAGCATTTTAGAATCCTCTAATATGCTTGTCTTCAGCCAATAGCACTAAAAAGCGTTCTTGAGTTTGTTACAATAGAAGAACCTTTTTCAGTGCTTTATAGAACCCCTTTCAAAAAAGGTTGCACATAGAACCATCTACAGCACATTCTCCATCAGTGTGAAGAACCCTTTCATGATGCATAGAACCCTTAAATCATGCACAGGCATCTTTGAGTATTCATGGTTCTATAAAGAACCATTTTTCTTACTAAAGAACCCTTGAAGAGCCGTCTTTTTAAGAGTGCATATTTATATAAATGTAAGTGATTTGTGTTTAATTTTGATTCTCTATCCTGTAATTATATGAGCCTTACAGGGCATCATCCGTCTGTTCCACTGGACAAGAGGTTTTACTAGGGCAAGTCTCTCTCTCTCTCTCTCTCTCTCTCTCTCTCTCTCTCTCTCTCTCTCTCTCTCAGGAGAAGAGGCGAGCGCAGGAGGAAGAGGACAGAGTGAGAAGAGAGACAGAGGAAGAGTGGCTGAAGCTTGCACAGCGCAAGGTTTCGTTCTGTACATACACTCTCCAGTGTGTCTTCACGCCAGTAGCAAAAAAATGTGTTTTTTCGAAAATCACCACTATCGCATTGTTGGAACTGATTGCAATTATTTTCCAGAGTGGTTAGCTTTCACAATCATATGTTCATAGCAAACAGAGTGTCAGTTGAGTGCATTTTTTAACTGCTGGGTTTAGACAAACACATTTGCACGTCATGGTTTTTAATAAAAGCAAAATTCTGGCTATGGTAAGTAATGCTTATTTATTTGTGCTTGAGCTGTGTCTTTTGTTAGTTGGGAGCTAAGCATCAACAGCTAGGAAGCAAGATAGCTAATCAGCCAGTCTGGCCACTTTAGGCTTATACTTTAATAGTTGCATACAATAAACAAAAAGGGCAATTAATTTGTTAATCACAATTGTTCATTTAATTTATGTGGCAATTAATCATCAGCTACAATTGCATGATCATGACAATCCTAATGATAGCAGCTGATTTTCAAAGCATAGATAAACCCGGGCCTTTAATGGGCCTGGGCTTTTTTTCATGTTTGTACATGAAAGTCCCTCAGTAATCATTACTGGTGAGTAAAATAAAACTTTTGCTTTTACAGACACTATATGGCCAAAAGTATGTGGATAATTGACCGTCACACCTGCAGAAACTTGTTTGATATATCATACCAAAACCATGACCATTAATAGGGAGTTGGTCCCCTGTTTGTGGCTATAACAGGTTTCCCACAAGATTAAGTGCACGTGTAGTCAAAAGAGCGTTTGTAAATTCAAGTTTATTCAGGGCATGGCTCGCAGTCGACATTCCAGTTCATCGCAGAGGTGTTCAGTGGGATTGAGGTCAGGGCTCTGTGCAGGACACTGGAGTTCCTTCCCACCAAACCATGTCTTTATAAACCTCACTTTGTGTGCAGGGGCACAGTGCTGCCAGAACAGGAAAGGGCATTCCTCGAACTGTTGCCACAAAGTCGGAAGCATGTAATTGTCTCTCTATGCTGTATCATTAACATTACCCTTCACTGGAACTAAGGGGCCAAGCCAGAACTTTATCCCTCCTCAACCAGACTTTACTGTTGGCACTATGCATTTCAGTAGGTAGTGCTCTCCTGGCATCCACTGCTCCAGAGCCTGGTGGTGGCCTACTTTACACCACTCCAGCCTGCACTTGGTATTGAGCATGGAGATGTTCGGCTTGTGTGCAGCCGCTTGGCCATGGAAATCCATTTCATGAAGCTCGTGACACACAGTTCTTGTACTAATGTTGCCTCTAGTGGCAGTTTGGAACTCTGTAGTGTGTAATGGAAGAGAGGACAGCACTCGGCAGCTTTGCTGTGTGAGTTTGTGTGGTTTAGTGCTTCGTGGATGAGCTGTTGTTGCACGAAGGTGATATAATTTTACAATATAGCACTTGCAGTTGAGCGGGGCAGATATAACAGGGCAGAAATGTCACAAACCTTTGTAATAAAGGTGGCATCCTATAACAGTGCCATGTTAAGTCACTGAGCTCTTCAGTATGACTCATTCTACTGGCAGTGTGCTTGATTGTGCTTTATACACCTGTTAGCGATGATCATGGCTAAAACACCTGAACTCAATAATTAGGAGAGGTGTCTAAATACTTTTGGCCATATAATGAGCATTAAATATGTGCAGTTCTTTCTTTATTACACAGGGCTTTCTTTATTTTTGTGATAACTCTCAGTATGGAGCAGAAGTCCTTTTCATTTTCAGTTGTTTTCATTATCATAGTCGTGAGTCATTTTTGTTTGTATGAGAGGCCTACTAGGGCTATTTGACCCTTTTACAACTCTTTGCTCATGGGTTACAAAGTGCAAGCAGCATGAAACCTATCCATGTGTAATCAGGCCTTTTTCTCACATCATTCTTACACTATTTTTATATATATTTATATATTTATATTTGTTTCTAAATCTCTTAATGCAGTATCTGAAGCTCTGGTGGATTTAGATAATATCACTGTACATCCATACTGCATGAGACTGCATGATGGCACAGATAGAGAGAAAAAAATAATAGAAGGACCCCCTCCTCTAATCTGAGACCTCCCACCCTTGCTAATTAGAAGGCCAAACGGGTGGTCTCCTCCTTTCTGCCTTCTGTTTACAGCATGTGTGATTCCTCCTATTATGCATCTGACTGCTGCTCAGTGGCAGCCTTTCACAAAAACCAAGCGTATGGCAGAATAATATCACAATAATAATAATAAAAAAAAATAATAATAACAATGTATTATGGTAAAGGCCTATAGTAAAGAGACTAACAGACTCTTATGTTGAAAAAAAGAGTGCTATAAACAAGCTGTATGCAGTTCAGCATTAAGTAGCAAGTAGGGGGTGATCACCCTAGGCCATCATTGGTTGGTTGATTGGTTGATCATTACAACATGACTAGTTCATGATCAGATATCGGCCTTTTGCAGATAAGACTGGCAACTCCTGCCCTGAATGGTTGGGGGGAAAGTAGTTAATTCTGTTTTTTCTACTATTTTCTGTAAATTAAGTTTCAAGTCTTTTTTTCGTCAACAACACTAGCACAACCATTTTTCTAGACTTGATGCTGCAACGCTGTTTGCAGTGTGCCAGACTGCCAATTCACAAACTCTGCACTAACAGGTTAAGTGTCACCACTCAGAACTTGTTGAGACAGGGTTGAGAAATGTAGAACAGGGGTGCCCAAACCTGGTTCTGGAGATGTACAACCCTGGAGAGTTCAGATCTGACACAGATCTGACACCCTGAAAGCCTTTACCTGCTTCAAGTGTGATAGATTAGGATTGGAGCTAACCTCTGCAGGGTGGTAGTTCTCTAGGACCAACACTAGGCACTACTGATGTTAGGACAGCTCTTTTGATTTGAAAATTGCACTCTGTCAATTACAGCTTTGCTATAAAAACTGTTAAGGTTTCAGCTGAGGCTCAGGGTCTGTTTTTAGCTTTGCCTATATCATCAGTTAATGTTAACAACATACACTGTAACACTACTGAAGTAGAGGGCATTGCGGTCTTTGTTGGCATTTTACTGTCCTCTTCTTCTTTCTGAGAATCATTTTCATGCTGTTGTCTGGTATTTAGCTTTTTTTTTTCTTAAAAAAACAAAAAAAGTCAAGGTATGACTGTTTTCTCTTTTATTTCATTTGTCTGTCATCATCATGTCTACAAACAGCCCTCCATACATCAATGCAGTGCCCCTGAGTGATCCGATCAGATTTACAACTAGCCAGTTCTTTGATGACCTTCAGTGGCATATCTGATCCATGCTTTGTCTGCTTTGTTCATGTTGGTATTGCAATTTCCAGACTCTGCCATATGCAAACAGTGGCCTTGCTGCTTGTGCTTTTGGAGACGGGGAGGGAAATAGACAGATTAGAGACCGCTCCAGTGAATGAGAGAACAAACGAGTCAGAGTCACACTCACTCCTCCCAAAAGCTTCAGCCTCAGCAGCCTGGAGCCTGCTAGCTGTCATCCTCATGCATGTGTTCTCACTTCATCTCTCTGACTATCTTTTAGTGTCTCTTTGACCGAAGGATTCCAGCGTAGTAATGCTACTCTCTGTGGTGCCCTCATATGCCCCTTACAAACAGGGTTGAGGAATAAAAGAATGCATATAATACATGGAGTCACTATTTTTAATAATGTAGAACCAGTTTTGTTGCAGATACATGTATAAAATAATTCCATTATGATGTTACTAGTTTACTAGTCAACTAACTTGTAGGGAACCGTTTAAAATGGAGAACTTTTAGATATATACAGAATGATGAACAAAGCCGTAGGTGATTCCATAAAGATTGGGAAAGCTGTATGATATTCAGAAGGAAGGTAAAATTAATATCCAGATTGCCTTGTGTTTTGAGAGTGGTGATCATGTCTTGAGGCTGAAAACTTCAGTATCTGTTGTGTCCCAGATGGTTGCTAATGTGTCGCTAGACAGTTGCTGTGGGATCCTCAATGGTTCCATGGGTGTTGCTAGGTTGGTTACTATGGTATCTAAGGTGTTGGCTAGTGTGTTGCTAGGGGGATGCTGTGGTATCATAGGTGGTTGTTAGGCAGTTGCAGTAGTGTTCCAGGTGGTTGCTAGGATGTTACAAGGTGATTGCTATAGTATCTTTGGTGGTTACTAGGGTGTTGCTAGGTGTTTGCTATGGTATCTTTGGTGGTGGCTAGGGTGTTGCTAGGTGTTCCAAGTTGTTCCCATGGTATTCTTAAGTGTTTGCTGTGGTATCTCAGGTGGTTGCTAGGTGGCTTTGCAATGCAGATTCACTAAAAAGGGTGGTCAGTAAAAATAAAACATCATGATGCTTGAAAATATTTTCACAGTGCAAAATATGTATCAAGATATTTAATTTTTTTGAAGACACAGAAGCTATGAAAAACTAGTTTTCATTATTTTACTTTTTAAAATACCCATGATATCGTAATGATGGCGTATTGTCATATTGCACACCCCTAATTGAAAATGTTTCCCTCCAAACGAACATAAAATCTTAATAAATGAAATGAAGAGCCTTGGATTAGGATTCAGCCAGTGCTTTAATACTTTTTATATGTCAATTTTAAGTTAAATAAATTACCCAAAATAATAGAAAATGATCAGATTGCATCACATGACTTGTATTACTTTAGACTGCATTACAACACAGTAAGTCATAATGTAATACATTTTGAAAGGAGCTTTTCCAGCCCTTCCTGCAGAATCCTTGTGCAGAAGGATGACTTTAATCCCGAAGTGACAGATTCTCATTATTATGAATGACTAGCAGTGCTTTCTAAAAAGTCACCTTGTGAACAAAAGTGAATTATTAAAGCAGTGCAGACCTAAACAAAAGAAAAAGAAAAACAGTACATTATCTGCAGTTGGTATTTAAAAATAACTGCCTGTGTATCTGTGGAGTTCAAGGCAGAACCTATGAGCCCAGAGGCCTGATTGTTTTGTGTTGTTATTAAGTGCCCATTTTGTATGCAAAACAACAGCCAGATGGCGTGTGGATAGGGGCTCCCAGAAAGCAGAGTGGTCCTGAATGAGCTTTATGAACAGAGCTGGCAGACTGATAAAGGGAATAAGCATCAGGGTGTTCAATGTGTTCTCTCTCTCTCTCTCTCTCTCTCTCTCTCTCTCTCTCTCTCTCTCTCTCTCTCTCACACTTTGATAGAGGAAGTCTCTGAGAGACCAGTGGCTGATGGAGCCGACGCCTAGCAGTACCGAGGCTTCTGGGACTCAGACTACACCCTGGACCCCCACTCAGAGAGCAGAGGAGAGCGCAGAAGAGTGAGACAGAATCCTTTTAACACAGTAGGGAAAAGTGGGCATAAACAACACAATTTGTTTTGTTTTTGGCTAAAAAAAATTTAAAACTATTTGAGCAATATTTTTTAAAGCAACCTACACATCTCTGCTAGTAAAAACATAAACTCTATTTCCAGTGCCTACCTGTGTGAGTAGAACAGCAAATATCAGAATAATAAAATTATTATATTTTATTTACATGATTATTATATTATTATATTATATTTTATTTACTGGGACTAAGGGGCCAAGCCAGACCTTTATCCCTCCTCAACCAAACTTTACTGTTGCCACTATGCATTTCAGTAGGTAGCGCTCTCTTGGCATCCATTGCTCCAGAGTCCGGTGGTGGCCTACTTTACACCACTCCAGCCTGCACTTGGTATTGAGCATGGAGATGTTAGGCGTGTGTGCAGCTGCTTGGCCATTGAAATCCATTCCATGAAGTTCGTGACACACAGTTCTTGTACTGATGTTGCCTTAACCGCAATATTTTTTAAAGCAACCTACACATCTCTACTAGTAAAAACATAAACTCTGTTTCCAGTGCCTACCTGTGTCAGTAGAACAGCAAATATCAGAATAATAAAGTTATATTATTATATTTTATTTACATGATCTGTAGAATGCATTTATAAATCTAGATATAAAACATTCCCAGAAATTAAGTGCTACAAATTTATATGGGGCTAAATAGAATTCTCTCTTCTTACTTGTAGCACAATCCAAAAGATGCTTATGATGAATAAAGATGAATGTCTTGGTATGAATTGGTCTTTATAGAAAGTCTCAAGAAATATTTGTCCAGTTGCTGTGAAAAAAATGAGGTTACTATGGGAATACAAACAGATGACCAAAAGCACTTTCTTCTTAAACTTGTTTAACTACAGAAAGCAATCTATGTTACATATTCCCCTGCATTAGGTTATTCTGCACTCCCCATATACACTATTCTGTAGAGTAGGGTTATCTAAAGACTTTCTTAGTTGAGAACGCTTAGCCTTTTATTTTACTTTTCAAGCACGGCCTATTTATATACGATTAATTACCTACATACTACGTTTTTTACATGGTACATCATATTCGAAGTTGTATGAAGTTTACGTTCCACTTTCTCAGAATTATCTTTACATATTTTGAACTGAGACCACATGAGGGAATTTTTTCCTTGCCTTGCTCTTCAGTAACCAGTACCCAATGAGCAAAATATTCAGTAAAACAGAATGATGTTTAAAAATCCAAGTTATGGAAAACCAAATATTCTCAACTTTTAAAATAAGAAGTTAGTGTATTCTGAAAAATGCCATTGGTTTTGTCATTTCACAAAAACTGTAGCACAGTGTGTCGATATTCACCTATTCAGCCTACAGCAGTTTAGTCCTGCAGCCATGTTGAAGTTGTGTTTCAGCCTGAACTGCTTTCTGAATGAGGCTCAGTACAGGACAGTCAGAAGTCATTTATATACATCAGTCTTAAAAGCACAGTAAAAACTAGCTTGTTTAATTTTAAGGGATAAAGAGAGGTTGAAAATATTCAGAAATGAATTATGTAAACATATAAAAACAAACATATAAAGGAATATATAAACAAAGAGTTACATAAAGACAGTTGAATTATATCTTATTTAACCATGAATGCTACAACTGATTAGTCAACTTGTCAACTTAACTTGCAGGGAAAAGCTCTAGTATATGATCTCACAGCCTACATACTGCATATCTAATCTACTTCATTGCGTCTCTTTGTCTGATCTGAAACTCATTCTGATGTGAAGTGACTCTTATCTCTTGAAGTAACAAAGCAATATATATGTTTAAAGAAGCACTAAACCACTGCTGTAAGTGTGTGTGTATGTATGTGTGTGTGTGTGTGTGTGTGTGTGTGTGTGTGTGTCAGAACACAAAGCACTCAGAAGGAGATAAAGGAAGAAGATGAGAAAACAGCGAACATGAATGATGAACAACCGTCACCATTTATGGAGAATGTACCCTCAGACCTTTCAGAGAACAACAAAGAGGAGCCTACACAGGTAGGTGGAAAACCCCTGTGTGAACCCACCAGTTAATTATTCATTTAAATTCTGTGAAGAAACAAATGACTTGAAATCTAGGACTACTGACATCACAGCACCACTTATCTTCATTTCGCATCTAGTAGTTCACTAGCACCCTCTCAGTTCACAAAGGGAACTGCAACCTGCCCAGTCAGTTCACCGCTGTGTTCAGTCCCTCCAGGAATCTGCAATCATAAATTCAAGCATATTGAGCCCAACCTCTCAGTATTCACAAGGACTCACAATTTTGTCCAACCACTGTATCATTTTCACATTAAGCATGTACGCCATGCAAGTGTATTCATAATTACTGTAAGTATACATCATTTGTGCCACATGCCATGTGTGTCATGCTAATTATTTTTAGATATTGCCCAAGTCTAGTTTAAATTCGCAGTGCAACTGGATGTTCTACCAAAATAAGTAGAAAAGCACTTTATTTTACTTCTTTTCTGTTCAAGCCATTCTTGAATATGACTGTGGAAGTATGACATTTTGTATACAAGTAGTTTCATTTCAGTATTTAGGTGTTAAATTATTACTTCATTTTGAGTCTGTATGTTCTTGTTTCTCACCTGTGCCCTCCATTTTGTTTCTCTCTTGTTTTTATCAGGAAGTAGGTAGAATACATTCAAAACAAGTTGAAGAAATATTGTCTCACAGACATCACAAATTCATATTTTTATTTCGTCCAGTTTTATTCCAAAGATTTTATGCAAATATTGACAAAGGCAGAATCATTTTTGCCCCCACAGCCATCAAGTAAAAGGCTGTGAGATCCTGGTGGGTCTGTGTGGTGATGCAGAGCAAATAAAAGTGGTCAATTCACAGTTGTGACATCACTCAGTAAAACTTTTATATCACAGAGTTATAAATGTGGTTAATTTTGCAGTGTTTGCCAAGCACTAATCTGAATTGTAAGCCTTTCTTAGATATTAGAAATATTAATCACTGCACACTGCTTGGTTGATCATGGAAGCTGTCATTTTAATTATGTTTACCAAAGTTCTCTCTCTCTCTCTCTCTCTCTCTTTCTTTCTTTCTTTCTGTAGGCAAACTCAGGAGAGCAGGAAAGGACAGGTAAGTAGTGTTAGCTACATTTAGATCTATTCCACTTTCTCTCTCTATCATTTTCTACATCATCCTCTCTTGTTTGTTAGTGCATTGATTTGCATGTTTTTTTCAGCTGGTGCAACATCTGAAACTGTTGTGGCTTCCAACCCTGGAGACCTCCTTCAGAAGGGACAGCTGGAAAGATCAGGTAATTATTATTTTTGCAGTGAAATGCACAAACCAGCTATCCCTTTTAATCATTTTTAGTGGGCCTAGGCCAGGGGTCAGCAATCAAAATTTTAAGAATGGCCATTTTGTCAAGTTTCAACAAAAAGCTAACCATCTTGGGAGCCACAACATTTCATGTCTCCTTTATTGAAGTAATGTTTCACCAGCCTGACTGCAAATATGTCTCAGTATGTGCTAATGTCCTAGTGTGGGCTAAAAATATAATATAAACAAAAACGCAGACTTACTTTGATCTGCTTTAAGCTTTAGCTCAACTATAGTCACTTTTCTCGCATGTCTGGCAGGACAGTTCTCCGCACAAGTAGAACAGTTTCTTGTAAAATGTTTGACTTTTTACAAAGCTGAAGTCCGCTTCTCTTTTGCCAGCTTCTTATTTGAACGAGAAACTGTCAAACACTAAAAAGTCGCAAAGCTGGTGAACGAGAAGCTGATTTCAGCTTTTCAGCTTCTTAGTGTTTGACAGTTTTTCATTGAAGATTAAATGCATCAGAAAACCAGCTGGAGTGATTATAAATGCAAAGTCTATTTGTCTCCAAATTATCGATGTTTGTCTTAAATCTTTCTCTTTGCCTTGTCGTTAGCTACTAGTTAGGTGAGATTGTTGCAGAAGTGAAATCCAAATTTGCCACACATGCAATTTTTTGTACCTGTCCAAAAGAGCAGTCCTGGCACTGCAACTGATTGACTATCAAGAGAGAAAGAGTGAACATGTAGTTGACAGATGACCAGCTGCAGACTTTAGCTCTCATTTCTCCAGAGGAACTCTTATATTTCCTTCTGTGTCTGTGTGTATCTATGTGCTTGCCTTTGAGGTAACAACACACAGTACCCTCTTGAAGAGTGGGTTGAGGTTACTAGATGCAGATAGACTTATTGCTTGTTTACTGTCTAAACAACCATCTCAAAGTTGTGATGAGAAGTGTGCATAATGAAGGACGGTTAAAGGTTAATGTGATTTTGCTACTGTACTATTCACTGGAGGGCATTCCGCAGTGCTTGCAAACATTAGCCCTCATTGTTAAGACGAACTACACACAGTAGGCCTCAGCCTGGGGCCGGATTTCGGCACAAATAAGCTTTAATTTAGTCATCTGTCTTGACAGTACAGTCGCATGCAAAAGTTTGGATACCTCTGGTCAAATGACATGTTTTGTTGATTGTGAGTGAAAATAAGTGAACACATCCTCTGTAGTAAACAAACTTAAACATCTATTTTCTGCGAGCACAGTTTCTATTTATTTGCTGAATTTAACATATTGGGGGAAAAAGATACAACATTTTAAATGAGTCATAAGTTTTATAGATGCCATGTTTATGTTCTACATTTTTCCCTTATGGCAGTGCTCGGAGTGTTAGAGATTCAGGTGGAGAGAGACCCAAAAACTGGTGCCACCACCATTAAGTCCATGGCTCCGCTATCATCAGCAGCACTGGATGCTACAGGACAAGCCGTGTTTGATGATGGCCGGCGGACAGTGCATGCTGTGGGAGAGGTTGAGGGCAGCCAACATTCAGAAGAGGAGCTAAGCCAGATTCTTAATGCTATCTCTGAGGAGGGCATGCAGACCATACTAAATGGTGTGGCCATCACCTGTAATAAAGAACAAGGAGAACAGAAGGAGAAAAAGGCAGAGACAGGAGAACCAGAGGTTGAACAGTCATCAGAAGATGCAGGGGAGCCAACTGATCTAACCCATGATGCATTACAGCAAGAAAAGAAACAGCATCGTTCTTCAGCTGTGAGCAAACCTGAAGAGGAAGAAGGAGGGCTCAATGAAAGGAGAGATGTGGTGGATGAAGAGGAGCGGGATAAAGTAAAGGTGAGGGAAGGGGAGGTTGGAGTGGAAGAAGATGAATGGGAGGTGGTGAATTGTAGGCCAGAAGAAGGCCTGGACCCAGTGGTGCTGACCTTCTTGGGCTTCACACAAGTTCAGACAGGCTCAGGGCTGGGTTATGAAGATGAAGGAGGTCTTCTAAAGGTGGAACAAGTCTTCATTGCCAGTGATAATGACTCAAAGGTGGATCCATCTGAGGAGCTGAGCCCCATTACAGCTGAAAAGATACCTGAACATGAAGAGTCTACAAAATGTGAAGAGTCACAGCCTGAGCCAGGTGTGTCCTTAGCCTCTTACTCAGAAGGAACCCGAGAAGAAACCTCTCCTGTAGTGACATTACAGACGGTTTGTTTTGATGTAGGACCGGGTGCAGGTGTATCTGTGCCGCTGCAGGAGCTGAGCAATGTCTCAGATATAATGGATGTCCAACACAATCTGCCACACGTTCCAACTGACACAACAGATGTTGCAGGAGCTGCCAAAGAAGTTCTTGGAGATTCCACAGAAGCAGCCACAGAGAATACAGAGGAACAGGGAATATGTATGTCCAGAACTGATGTTGAGACACAAAGAGTGGTAAAAATGGAAAGAAAGCATGAGTCAGATCTTGAAGATGAGGTCTTTCAAGATGTCCCATTAGATGGCAATGGAGAAACATCTCAGACTTTGATACAGAGGGAAACAGTGGCTCAGAGCACCGAGCAAGAGCCAGAAATCCAGACTCTGGTGTCTCCAAGTGTAACTCTAAACAGAGCAGGAGGAGAGACTTCAACAAAAAACAAGACATGCCAGTGTTGCGTTGTCATGTGAGCAAGCACTCCAACAGCTCATACCGATTCCTCTGTGTATCCTTAATCTCTTTTTATCAGGCAACTGTATTTGTCACATTCTTTTCCTGTTCACTGTGTTGTCTAAAGAATCAGCGCAGATATCTTACATGCGAATTAGTAGCTCTGTTGGAAGGCAAACATCTGAGCTGCCGTGATTTGAACCACTTGTGTGCCTTGATGGATTTTTGTAACCAAGTGTTACAAACCATTGATGCCCCCTGCTGGGCACATTATTGCATTGAAATATAAGCAGTAATTTGTAAACATGCTTAAGAGAAATATTTGTTTATATCAAATAGTAGTTTTAATCTTTTTTTAATATTTCTCTTTTTGGCTTTGCACTGAGCTGTTTTAATTCAGAATTTGAAAACGTTTTGAAAAATGGACAGTGCACTTGACTTGTGCTGAGGACGAGTGTGCGTAGTACATCATAGTTCCAAATTAGATCGATGGGTCTTCCATTTTTCTAATTTGGTGTGTTCAGTATTCAGTCATCAAGAGCTGAGCTGTACATTTTATTTTTAGCAATATGTAAAGTGTTTTAAAGGGGAATTTTGAAAATCCTACATAACGTAATCAATTGAGATGTAAAAGCGATTCAGAATTTTACACAAAATAGTGAAACAGCAGTTATTACACAAAATGGTAACGTATATACTGCTGAATGTCATAGATATTGTTTTACAATAGTTCTGAGATACAGTTTTGGCCCAAAATGTATTTTTAAAGATGCATTTGTGACAAGGAACTTGTAGGACACTGTAAGAAAAACAATGCCCAATTTTTGGAGATTTATGGCTATTTTACTATAATCAACTTAACAAATACAAACATATAAAAATACAGTATTTTATAAATAAGATATGCAGGTTCACTGGTCATTCTGGATAGCAAATGTAAGGGCCATATTTGCATTCTGTCAGAATCCCTTATTCCTATCACCACTGTAAAGAGATCTGAGTCAGTATGTTTCTCTATAATGCACCATTTCATGTCAAACCACTCTGAATGACCTTGTTTACATCTCAGTGACTGAATTATCCAGAAATTAAAAAAAAAACAAAACAGTGGAATTCCCCTTTAATCTGTTTTTGATGTATATTAAGCACAACTCTGCTGTGCAAGACTGCTGTATTCCATAAGTGTGTGTGTGAGCAACCATATATTCTGAAAGTATTATGCAATATGCAACAATGATAAGAGATTTTTTTATGCAAATTTGACTAAATTACTTTTAAATATTGGACTCTGAAAGTAATAAAGAATTTTACAGTGTAATGTGGCTTATTTTGTTACAGAACTTCTTATGCATCGTGCAAAAGTTTATTCCACTGTAACAGACACATTGCAGAACTTTATTGCACTCTAAGGATAATGAATTGACCTTTGAAGGGAGTGAAAAGCCATGTTATTAAATGGATTCTTGATTTTCTAGCAGCATGCCCATCAAAAGTTTATCTGTTTGGAAGCAGCTGTCCATGTTAATCACTGCAGCACAGCCAGACGGCACGCACACGCTGTGCAGTATTAGTCACCTGTGCCCTAGCCGACTGCGTCAGCCCTACTGTCGCCATAGCAATGGCCTAGGTCACACTGCAGGCAGGGGATGATGCTTAATGCAGGAAGTAGGGGGTGGAGCTTTAGAAATGGTAACACCCCCTTTCTCCAATCCCAGAGCAGCCCTAACATTGCCACTCATCTGCCTCTCTTCAGACTGGTAAGCCACTGATTTCTTTTTTTTAATTTCTTATTCTATTAGTTTCTCATGTGCGTATGAAAGTGGGCGTCTACTCAAAAGATAATGTGATTTTTGTGGATAAATAGCCACTTTGCAAAGTTTCAAAGTAGCCACTGTTTACTGTGTTTATGTATTAATATAAATAGCACAGAATGGAATGCTGTACTGGGAGTTTGTCCTTCTTCGCTGCAGTAACAGCTTCTGCTTGTCTGGGAAGGCTTTACACTAGATGTTGGGACAGTGCTGTGAGGATTTGATTGCATTTAGCCACCAGAGCATTAGTGAGGTCAGCTACTGAATTTGGATGATGAGTTCACAAATGCCACTCCAACTCATCCCAAAGGTACTGAATGGTGCTCCATCACTGCTCCACAGCCTTAAACCCCTCTGGTCAGCACTTGGCATAGGGCAACTCCTGTCAGCAATAGGCTCACTTTAAAGTAGCTGAAATCTCTAATTGGAAGGGACGTCTAGATACTTTTGGACACAGTGTATCATTATCATTAATATCAGTGTAATATAATACAAGTAGTGTAACATTTTACAGTAGAAAAGCAAACCATCATAGATTATTGTTACTTCCAACAGGAAGTTTACTACAATGCATTTAATAAAGTTCTGATCTTAATTGTAAGTTGCTAACTTACTATTAAATGTTACTTCCTACTATGTGACTTATGTAACAGAAACATAATGCAAATCACAATTGAGATATTGCATGCTTGGGAAGATGTTTCCAGATTGGATAGGTCATAATAATCCAATAAAGTGAGAGTATATAATCTATTGCTTAAGTATTGCTCTAAGCAGTTTAGATAATAATAGAAGTGTAAGACTTCCATCAAGGAGATAACTAAGTAGGTAATACATACAACTCCAGTGAGAGCACTGACATGGTTTATACCCTGTACGTTTCACCGATGTACCTATAGGGTAATGAGAATGAGCCTTAACTGCCAAGGTCAGGGCATTGCTGGTGAGCTATACTGTAGTTAGTTTGGTAGTTTGCCAGTAATTTCACAAAAGAAATACAAAGAAGTGTATACCTTTGCTATGTTGTTGAAAAACTATTGATTTCCTCTATTTTGCATATTTGTTAAACTGAAGTGTTTCAGACCCTCATACAAAATTTAATGTAAGACAAGGAGGAACACATGAGCAAACACAAAACATGGTTTTTAAATGATCATTTTGTTTATTAAAGAAAAGGGTTTTTGCAAATAATATTGCTTAATAACTGGTTGTGCTTTGTCTTCTAAAAAGTTGCATTTTTGACTCCATTATTCCACAAGGCTTGGGGCTCATCAAGGTGTTTTTTTGTTTTTGTTTTTTTGATTTTTGTTTTTTTGCAAATGAGAGAAGAGCCTTTATGTTCCTCTTGGTTAACACAAGGTTTTGCTATGCAACTCTCCCAATGATAATATTTTTCCATGTTCATATGAGTTCTTTTGTGACTTCCTGAATAAGTTGTCGCTGTTCTCTTGGGAGGAATTTTAGTAGGCTGGCTACTTCTGAGAAGATTCACTCGTGTTTCATTCCTCGAAAGGTTCTATTTACGAGATTAGATAAAACAGCGCTGGCAGTAATCAAGCCTGAGTACGTCTAGTTTAGTTGATCCCAATTATTAACTAAATTTGGTTCATTGGTTGATAGTCTATGGGGGGCAGTTACTTTTTCACACAGTTGACTAACTTTTTCTTTGCCTTCAGTGTATTAAATGATCTCTTCAAACTGCATTTTGTGTTGACTTGGGTTCTTTTTGTCTTTAATTTTGTTTGAAGATCTATAAAAATTACACATGACAAAAATAAAATAAAATCAGGGAGGGGCAAATTCACAGTACTGTACTTCAAAATATACAAAAAACATGCACAGAGTGGTGATATCAAAGCAATTATAGCAACTGAAGTGAATGAATGCTCTAATATTAGCCCTCACCTTGTGGGAAGTAAATAACATAACTGCACAGATATGATAAATCAACAGGCAAGAAAACATATTGTTAGTTAAAGATTTCACCTACTATATCTCAGTTCTATTCCTAAGTATTTTTGAGTAATTCGTGTTGCAATCTGTACCACTTTAAACATGTTAGTTTCTAGCAGTCTGTTGTTAATAGGTGGCAAGAGTAACATTTTCCAGAGCTGTAAAATGTCTGAGTGACCACATTCCCTGAAAATATTCCCATACAAGCAGCTGATGATACTGGTGGATGAACGTGTGGCATATGAGAGCAATATTGTTCATGAAATGTGTACAAATTCTATATTGTGAAAGCATATAGGCCGCAGAGGTCAGAGAGGTGGCAGATAACACCACACACAGTGAGAGCAGGAGAGCAGTAAGCTGATTGCAGCTGCTCTCCCAGGTCAGCAGTAAATGCCAGGTCACCTAGCGTGACAATTATCACTGCTGCTTTAAGAAAATGACACATAACATGAATAATTATATCAGAAATAACCAATTGTGCTGAGCACCTAGTGGAGATGCTTGCTGTCTACTATAAGGGTGTCAACATTGGAGAACTTACAAGACCTTGGGTCATGAGTAAACTGGACAGTTCTGTTGGTTTATTAGTGATTATAATGTGGAGTCTCTTCAAACACTGAGACTGGCATCTGAGATAAATGATTTGTAAATAAAGTGTCATCATGATGTTCACATAGAATTAACATTCCTGTGTTCATCTCTTGCAGCTGTGTTGACTGCCGTTGATAAACCAAAGCAGGCAATCAGCATAACTACAGGTACATACATGGCAACACATGACATGACTCATGCAGTGCAACTCAGTGAATGCATCCCTGGTTCCTTCATGGATACGGTCACCACAGGTAGCACAGAGAAAAATCATTTGTCAAAGTTTTTAAAAAGCTGTGAAGCTGAAGGGGATAAGCAAACTGGTCAAGAGGACAAATCACAAACATATAACAGCAATAGAGACAACACAGTGTCTTTACCTGAGGCACCTGATGTCTTATGCAAAGAGCAGATTACTGTACCAGGTGAACTAAACAAGGAGGAATACAAGCAGGCTTCATCAAAAGAGACTGAAGAGATCAGCATACTGCAAGGTCAAAATGAGATTAGTAAACTCAGGATAAGGAGAGATGCTGATTTATACCCAGAAGAGCATAAGAAACAGTCTAGAGATACTAGTTCTCAGCAAGAAGATACTATGCCAACTAAAGAGGGAGACAATAAGACCCCCAAAGAAGTAGAAGAATATGATGAGAAAGCGGTCAGCCCAGAGGAGAACAACGCAAGACAAGTAGGAATCAGCATTGTCCCAAAAGGAAAGGACAGCAGTATTTCATTTGCAAAAGAGGATTTTAATATGGTTTACCACAAAGAAGAGTTGAGTGCTGGCTCTCGACCAGACGTTGAAATGAACCAGGAAAGGAAAGAGGACTGTGCAGGCCAAAATAAGACTGTTCCTATTCTGAAAGAAGAAGCTGTAAGTTTTGCTTCAGATAATAAAGTCAAAGTTGATGAAGGTTTTAAGGAACTCAAAGATCCACATGGTCCTCATCAAGAATATCATATGTCTACAACACAACATTTGGAACCTTATGAGGGCCAGGTTTCATTAAAGGAACTTGAAGGAACCTTCAGATCAAAGGGAAGTGATAAACTTGCTTCTGATCAAGATAAAATGGATATCAGATCTCAGATAATTCTTCAAGGTAAAGAAACCGAATCCTATTTTTCTCCAAAGGATGCAATAGCGCAAAACATCCAGCAGGGTGAGCTGTTGCTGTATCGGCTGCACCTTGTACAGCAGAATCAAGAGTTGCAACAGGTGTCAGATGGTCCACTAGCATCAAACACTGCAGCCATGGTGATGACCAATGACACAATGGAGAATGTTACTATGATGCCAGACACAGAGGGGGTGGAAGATGGAGGGAAGGAGACAGACTTGTCTTTAAGAGTAGAAACCACAGAGAAGAAGGAGAGTGAGGTGCAAAGGTACCAAACAGAGACCGGAGACCGTAAAGAGGCCAAAATGGAGAAGGAAGTGGGCGATGATGACCAGAGTGATAGTGGGGTGTCTGCTGACTTCTTCGTTCCAGGTGGAATCCATGAGCTTCCTACATCTTACTCCCAGAACATCAGGCCTATAGAGGAGACCCCCATACAGAGAGAGATCAGAGAAGGTTTAGAAAGGGAGAAAACCCTGCGTCAATCCAGAGGCCTTGATGATTGGGGCGAGAGGTCTCAGGAACTGGTGGAAATCACAGTAAAGAGATCCTTGGAAGCTCCAGAACAGACAACAAACTTTGGTTTTGATGCTGAAAAGAAGCTTGCTAAGAGAAAGATGCTACAGGATATAAGCCAGGAGGCAATGAAAGAGCAGGCCCTAAAGAAACTAGGTAAGGTTCCAGGCTTCTACAGTAGGGGTCATGCACAAGATTTAAAGGAAAGACAGATGCTATTTGACGCCTTCCACCAATGCAAGAAAATGGATACACAAGGCTCCTCTAGATGCAAGAAGTTCTTCTCTTCCTCATTTACTGCTGGGGATGCTGAAAACCTTGCAGTGCAAGGGGGCAGCTTAACTTTTGTGTCTGTGTTTGAACGTACCCGCAGTCTAGAACTGTTCACCAACTACCAATTTAAAGATCCTACTGCTCCATTACATAGTACTGAATCTGACACAGCTTCTGACACTGAAAGTCACAAAGAACGTCAAAAGGAAACTTCAGATGGTGACGCCACCCAAGACCCACAGTCAAAATCACTATGTTCTTCTGTTAGCCTGGATTCCTTGGATTGGAATTCTGGGACAATGCCTTCAAACTTGGATGATGAAAAGGAGGATGAGGAAGATTCATTCCTGAAAAGAAAGAACCCATTCTTTCAGCTCCGTCCCGCTCTGTCTCTGAGACCAGATGTGGAGATGGAGATCAGAGAGGCTATCAAGAGGGAGCAAGAACTTAGAAGACTGAGGAGTAGACTTTATGGTGACCAGGAGAACAATTTGGCTGATAAACAGGAAGGAAATACACGGTCCTCTTGTGTAGAATCCTCATCTACAGAGTCAGGTGATGGTACTTTGTCTTGCTTTAAGTTGATACTCTAGCACAGGGTGTTTTCAATATTGGGTTAGCCATATAGAAGTCACAGGTCTCTTTATGCATAGTCCGTTCATCTTTTTATTTTTTTCAATTTATTTTATTTATTTTTTTTATTTTTTTTACACAAATACTACAGCAGGTTTTGTAGTGTCTTTTATGTGTATCATCCCTATTAAGTGGCTTTTCTTTTCTGTGTAGATCATGTATACAGGGGTAAGTTAACACTCATCTGGCCTCCACCTTCCTCTAAAGTGGAAAAGGTAAGTTATTTTCAACTAAATCAAGATCACTTAAGTAGGCTATCAAAACATCCACTGAGAATTTAATTTGGGACAAAGTTCACAGCAGATGTTTTCAGGTAAAGCACTTGTGCTCTTCACTGTTCTCGTGTGATGAGTTGAGTATTTAACACTAAACAGCTGTTTTAGTACATACCAAAGCTTCTAGTACAAATATTCAAATAATAATGCTTCTGCAGAAATATGTTTATGAGGAAAGTATTATACCTTTTGTTCAGTCACACTTTAGTCATTAACATTAAAGTTCTTAATTAGTTCCTAATGCTGTGTCAGTAACAGCATCTGTACTGCTTTGCTGATGGTAACACCTCTGAAAGGATCTCAAAGACAGAAGGAAAACACTTGACAAACTTTGGTTCCTATGCTGATAGATGGTAGATGGACTAAGACGTTCCACTGTAATTTATGTTTATCTATCTTACTCAGTACTTAAGTAGTTTTGACATGCTTTACTTGAACACTGCTACATATCATTGACGCATTTATGCCATAAAAATGTCATGGCAGATGTCATGTGCCGTTATGAGTTGTCATTACAGATTTTGTTTAGTGATATAACAGGGTCATGTTACCCTTACCGATAATTGTAATGACAGATGCTATAATATTTAATGCCCTGACAGCTTATATGCTACTTTTTGTTAAGTGTACATTAGTTAACTGTCATGACATCAAACATTATATATGTCATGACAATCCAAGGTAATAATAACACTGTTATATTACTGTTAAACACTGTTTTAGTTTCTGAGTATTTGTGAACTCAGTTTTAGTGTCAGCCTGATGTCTGTGAGCCTAAGATAAGGTTCTTTATCAAACAGTCTATTGGTGTGTGATGCAAGTCATATTGGGTATTACATCATCATTTACTGCAGTATTCTGACTTGGCAACTTAACACAAACACACATAATTAAAACACAGAACAGGCTGAGAGTACAATAAGTAATTATATAAAATATTATATGTAGATGCTGGCATAACAAAACTCACAAACTAAAATTGTATCTTTACAGGATTATGGACTATTTACATAAGTTTGGACTATTTCTATTGGCGCATTTGTCATTCATTTTTTTTACACAATCTGAAGGACATGCTAAAGATTTCAAATTATGTCAAAAAATAACAACAATAGAGATGAGAGGTAAACATTATGTCAACCATATGCATATCTCTGTGCTTTAAGGAGTCTGGCCCTCCAAACCCAGTTGGACAGAGACCTCCACTTCAGCACCGCTGGGAAAATGGCACAATGAGCAGCTCATACAGTGAGAGAGACTAACAAAACATCATCACTTCCATGACCCTCTGCCCTTTCAGAAGCCACAGATTCAAATGCTCATACACACAAAGTATATAAGCAAAAAGTAACATGTACTCTGTCTTTATACCACTTCCACCACTCTCTACTGGACACCAAAGAGAAGAGGACAGAGATACAGATTGGTAAATATCAGAGCTTAAATGGCTCCCACAGAAATTCAAAGTGTCTTGGAGGGGGTCATGATGATATCAAATATGATATTGTCATATAGTAAAGTCTGGTAAAGAGGCTCTACTTGACTATATACTCATCTGAGGGGGGGGGAGTGGTACATTTTAGTATGCCTGTGTTTTGTGTTTGCAATTTTTGCTAATTAACCTTAAGACTGTGGCTGTTCTCCTCACTTTTTGATTGATATAGGATGAGCATACCGAATCTGATTTGTAACAGTCTGATTTGTTAGCTGACAAAAACTGATTGTGGGACATAGTTGTTAGGCTATGAAAAAAAGTTTAAGCGCTATGTGTACACAATTTATCATATACAGGACTGCGCAAATGTTTTAGGCACCTAAGATTGAACAATTAGAATTAAAAAGCCATCTGGGTAGTAAACATTTATTTGCTCAAAAAACACTATTATTAGAATCAATACAAGTAACATTAAAACAGTTAGCAGTGTTTTATGTGTATAATAGGTTTATTTGACCATTTCCAAACCACTACTTGTGGCAGCCCAGTATTACTTATAGTTGTTGTCCAGTACCTGGTTAGGCAAATTAATACTTCAGTAAGTTAAATCAGATGTGAGCTTTAAAGGGCCCATGTCCTATGTATTATATTTTATCCTATTCCTTGAGGTTCATTTATAATGTTTGTGTGGCTTTATGTACTAAAAACTGTCATTTTCCAGTCACTGTACCAACATTTATTTTTACATGACCATGACTTTCTCTTTTTATTAAACAGGCTGTTTTTGTTACTGTGTCTTTAAGACTGATATATGTAAATAGGCTCTTTTCTGATTGCATGCATTACCTTCAGCATGAATGGACGCTGAACTGCTGTACACTGAATAGGCATGTATGTAAATAGGCTGTTTTTCTGTGACATCATAAAAACAGTGAATTCAAAATGGGTTGTTTTTGCAGCTTAGTTTTCACATATGGACTGAATGCACTGGAGAGTGACTGGTACCTTTTGGATCTTGAACAGTCTTTATATTAGAGGGGAACAGTCAGAGAAGGCCTAATGATTCCTGGTAAACAAGAAATACACATCTGTAATATTTGGTTCATTTTTATTCAATAGAATTATCCTTGTATGTCATTGTAATTCTGCACATTCTACAGTACTTCTCTTGTTTCATTGTTAAGTTTTGGATGGAAATAAAAAAGAAAAATCTTTGAGCAGAAAGCTGGCCAATCAGGCCTTGCTTTTCTCTTTGGTATCTTGGTGGATATAGCTTGGCAAGCTCTCCCATTGGTTAAGCCCTGAAGAGAGTCCTAATGAATTAGATTAACTCAGCATCAGTATAATTATGAAGTGGCGGGGGACTCAACCAATCAAGTTTTGATTTCTGAAGGGCAGAACGGATTTTGTGAGGGGAAAAAAAAAACTCATGGCCTTCTGGCAGCAGCTGCAGTGCTATGCCAGGCCTGTTTGCTGAAAAAGTCACTGTGAAACTTTTACAAGGTGATGGTAAATATATAAAAGAAAATATATATTATATGGTCAAGTAAAAACTAAATACACCTCTTTTGAAGCTTTAAATGTCTGTGTTTACTTTAGAACGGCCAAATAAATGATCATGTGAATTGCCTTTAGCTCAGTGCTAACCAATTATGGGACACTAGCATAAATTAGCATAATCATAGAGGTGTTTTTTCTCCTCATGTTTTGACTGCATTTTGACATTTGTGGCCAATTTGGAAATTTTTTTTTTCCCAAGATATGGGCCTTTTTAACAAATCCATGCAATGGCTAGGGGTGTTCATGAGAAATCTGCAACCAAACTTAGCTCTTCAAAATAGCTCACAATAGATCAACCACGTTTTCTGAAAATACAAATTTCTTGTTACTTTTTACTGTATTTATGTTTAGTTGCACTCCAGTGAAAAGTGGTGTTTTTACAGGCTAAAACACACACATCACAAAGATGGATGATTTTAAGCAATGTGCTTAATTGACATTTGCATAGTACTGTATGTTACTGGTCCCAGAATAATTTTAGAAAGGTAGTAAAAGGCATAAAGTACAGTATCTTCGTTCAAATGCACTGCAGTAAAAGAATTAGGACTGGCCTCATATTGTGAAAATGTACAGTAATAGTGTTTCTTGTTACAAACAAATGAGCACAAAGACCGTCTGTTTGCCTGCAAGCTTTTATAATAAACCTCAGTGGCAGTTTCTGAGAGCAAAAGCTCCATCTTTGATGTTAACCCCATCTTGTTTGGCTTATGTTGTTATTTTTGAATTATTAAAAGGTTAAATACAAATTCTGGAAGGACAATACTCTCCCTAATTGATTACTTGTGTTCATAAGATCAAAAGGCTGGAGACTTCCTTTAGGGCAGAATCATGTTTTTCCTTTGTTTTACTACTGACTGTAAACTGATATGAGATTCAGACACAACTGAAGGCAGTGAAAATGATACCCACTAATCAACATAGTGCAATAAGCTTAATTGACTCAAAGTGTCTGGGACAGTCGGCAACCACATCAAGAGAAGCTGTGCACCATTATCTGTCTGCCATATGTCTTGGGAAGGGCTAAATATCTTTCAGACTGAGGACAAACACTTATATGCCACAACCATGTCAGTGTCACTGCTGTACTGAGAATGATACACCACCCAAATGTCAGTAGTGGTCCTGTGTTGGGCTCTTTGCATTGATGAATGGGTTAGAGCAGGTGTGTCAAACTCAACCACTAAAAGGGGCCATAACTTGACCCATAATAATTGCCCTAACATGAACTCGCTTATGTTTATTTAAAATACAGCAAAACTTTAACAGTAAAATATCAGCGCTTTTGGTAGACCTTAAAATATTACATGAATACTTGATGATATATATTTTTTTTTAAATCACTGCTGTTGGAACAAAACCTTGTATCTCCAAAATGTCAACTTTACAGGAGAAGGAAAACTTTCTTAACTTTTAATGGAAGTAAATGGACAAATATTTTTTCCAAATATGGTCCAATATTTGGACCATTTTTATTGGTTAAATTTTGACACAACTGCATTTTTCAAATTTTGTCAAAAAATTAAAGGTGTCCTGACAGCAATGAAATGCCCCCAGGAGTTGGTCTTTTAAACCTATTTGCTTAACTAGACCCCCGGCATCTTTTCATTGCTGAAAGTTCATTCATTGTTGGGATCAGTTTCTGAGCTGCCGAGCTGAGTTTTTATATTGGTTGAACTACAGCTGAGATGGTGGTGGGAGCACACATTACACTGCAGTGCATACTGGGGATTGTAGTTTAGGACATTGTGAAACACGTTAATACGCCTATTAGTAGAAAATTAAAATAAGGGACCTATGTTTGACACATGGGGTGGGAGAGGGCTAACAAATAACAGTTGGAGTCAGTAATTGTAAACCTCCAAAGTGCACCTACATGGTAGGTATATGTAATAAAATGGCCCCTTTTATAACAGAGGAAAATAAACAGAGGTTTCCTTAAATTCCACTGATTTTTCAAAATTCCTTTTCAAAAAGACAAACAATATCATTCACAATGGTTTCACGTGAAATGTTCAGTTCTAGGGAAACACAGCAAGTCAGAATTGTTCACAGTGGTGGTGATAGTCACCAGATGTCTGAAGCATTTTGTCTTTTAAAGCTACCTCACAAAGTTATTACACAAAATAATTACGAATATGTTGCCTGATGCCTCAGACATTGTTTTACATTTGTTTTGAGGTTTTAGTCTAAAACTTGTTTTTCAAAAAGCATTCTTATGCTAATTATTCATATAATTCAATATATGTAAGTATTCATATAATTCCATAATTCAGTGATTCAACCAATAAAGTAATAATTCTTTTTTTGCAAGACTGCAAGACTCTGAAAGCATTATGGGCCTACATGAAAGGTGAAACTAACTAGGTTACAAAGTTACAAAGTCTCAATATATATATATATATATATACAAAAAACCCACAGTTTTTTTACTCGTTATTTACTCATGCTAGATTGCTTGAAGTCAGTATATGTGGTGACACTATCAGTGTGTCTACTGACAGTGAAGTCTATACTGTCTGAGATGGCGCAGCCGAGGTTGCTCTGCCTGGGGGTCACTGGAGCTGAAGATATGACATGCAGCCGACATCACAGCCATCTTTAATCCCATCAGCAGCAGCAGAGGCCCTAGCATTATCTTCACAACCTCCCACTGACTAAGGCCTGAGAGAAAGAGTTGGAAGTCTGATGAGGTCCACAGCAGCATAGCATTAGCAACCATAGATAACAGCTCCACAATCTCGAACAGGCAACGCCATGTATGCTTCATCCCTGAAGTTGCTTGTGGGAAAGGACGACGGAAGAAGACGCACATTTGCCAGAAGTCTAGATGTGACTGTGCCACTGCTCCCAAAAGGCACCAGAGGGCGCACAGAGGGTAAATGCCAGAGAACAACATAACGTGGCAGTAGGCAATGAGCATGTTGATGTGGCCTTTAGTCTCAATGGAATTCCTTGTTGGTCTGCTGATCTGATCTTGGATTTGCTTTAGGAAAGGAGGTTGTCTCTCCAACTGGCAGTGACCAGGCAGATTTTCTGTCCTTTTCCACCGCATGTATGGAAGTAAACCTCCAATCAAGAGATGAAGAGCAGTCTGGGTGACTAACTGCACAGTCAGGTGGTGATGCAGAGTGATGAGGTCATGCTGAATGAGTGCCCTGTAGAAGTGGATGGCAAAGTGAGTGTAGATGCTTACAATGACAAGCTCAGGAAGCAGGGGCTGATATAGTCTTCCCTGACTTCCTTGATGCAGTGGTTTAGCATAAAGGCTACGAGAAAACTGCAGAGCAATATGGTCCACGCCCTCCATTGCCATTGCTAATGATATGTCTGGTAGGTAACTGAGTGTTTGTGTGATGGTAGACATTTGTTTCTTGCAAGAGAAATTCCAGATAATGGTATCCAAGTGGAAGTAGACCAGGATCACTACTGAGGAAAGGAGGAACATGGACAAAAGGAAGAGCATGGACTGTTGGAATGTGTTATGGCACATGTTTACAGGAGTGTTGCCTCTTTGTTGTTGTGGAAGGTCACTAGCATCTCTCAATCCTGTGGAGTCTGAGGGGCAACTAGAAGACCGCCATCCTTTTGGGCCTTCCAAACTCTCACTTCTCTGCTTCCATCCTTGCAAAAAGAGTCCTGACCAAATCATGTTGGAACATGAGAAAAAAATTAAGCTCCAACTGTTTGAGAGATGGAAGTTGTAGAGAACAACAGCAAGCAATGATTTCAGAAATAGAGCGTTGATGAAAAATCCCAGGAATCCAAAGTAATGGGCAACTCGTTCGCCAAAGTATCCCTTAATTTCCTCCAGATGGTGCCGTTGATCAGTCTGGGTGAAAGATTTGAGTCCACCCCAGCTGGCTCTGAATGTTTGCCTGAGGTGGGCCAGCTGAGGAGCATCATGAAGTGGGTATGAGTCTGTGATGATGCCATGTCTGTGAAGACTGTCCATGACTGGTTCTCCAGGAAGCATTGGAACCCCAAGAACTTCTTCCCTTTCCCCCATGGTCAACTGACTCAGAACCTTTTGCACCAGATTGACTGCCTCAGCTGAGGACAGCATGCCACAAAGTCCTTCTGCTTCACCCGGATGTAATGGATCACAAGCAGTGCTTGGTTGTAGTTCCCGGCTGCAACAAAAAGGCTTGGGACGAAAGAGAAGTTCCTCATCTGCTTCCAGGAGTAGACGCTCCGAAGTGGCTCCAATCGCCACCACTGCTCCTGCAGCTTTTGTCTGACCAATGACCCTCCCCAGTAAGTCAGCTCCACCAAGGGACTCTGCTTCAGTGATCTTACCTAGAAGCCAGTCAACTGTTTCTGCTGCTGTCTCAGGATGAAACTCGAGAAGAATCAGTGGGGCAATGTTGTGAAGGCGTTGCAGAAGTAGTATTGATTTTGCCTTGGTGACACTGGGCCGTCCTTTCCTCCAGGATAAGCCCCCTCCTAAACACAACTCCTTCCTTTCTTCACTCATTGTCTAAATGATGCTTCTTCTTTGTTCTTCAAACGCATGGGAAGTCACAACAGATGTAGCGAGTGATGGAGGTTCTGCGTATTTATTTGCCAGCCTCCTTCACGTTGCCTTCACTGTACGTTTGCCTTTACTAAGAAAATGCCAAGATGACTCAGTGAGTGAAAGGCCTGTTCAGTGGAACTCTGAGGGGCAGTGATGAACCCACAGCTTTCAAAAGCACAATAACCTATTATGACACTGGGTGACATCATAAAGAACTTCAGAGTTCTGACAATGTCAAGTAACTTGAATGAAATTCCAAGCAAATGTAAAGGCACTTCAAAATAAGCCTAGATTGGCAATTTAAACTGATAACTACATATAATACTTTCAAAGAATGCTTAAAATATAATAATAATAATAATAATAATAATAATAATATGATACTACCACTAATGATGCTGATTATAAAATAATAATACTAATTATTTATTGTTATTATTATTATTATTATTATTATTATTATTATTATTATTGTTATTAGTAGTAGTAGTAGTAGTAGTAGTAGTAGTAGTATTTTTATTTTATTATCATTATAATATTATTATATTACTGTTGTTATGTGTATACCCTAACAGTGACAATATTTCTAGATAATAGTAATAATAATAATAATAATTTATTATTATTATTATTATTGTCTTAAGATGCACTACATAATATGATACATTACTCAAAAATAATAATGTGCTTTCTAAACTACTCAGGCTTATTTTCCACTTTTTCTGCCACAATTTGCTACTTTTCCTCCACAAAGAAACACACTGTGATTCCCACATTTCACCAGAAAGGGGCGCTACTTTCCTAAGACATGCTGAGAAACACCTCACACACTGTAGCTCTTGAAAGTCAGAGCAAGGGCAGTGTGAATGTGGGGCGTTGTCAACGAATAATGAAGAAGGGGCCGTCTTACGTAACCCTGTCAAGTGGTGTGTGAGTCATATGCGTCACATCTGGAGAGAGAACATTTTCATATTTGATCAGTGCTCTCTTACGCACATCTAACAGTTTAAAATTAGCTGCCTTCCTCATCAGCCCCCAGAACTGAGTCATCTTGCTGCTTGGAGCCAACCTCCCCTCATTACAGGGTTATTGTGTGGTGACCCTAATGAGGACAGCTAGAGCTCGCAAGCCAATGCTTTCAACAGTCTAAACTATTAACAGCCTCTCGCTCGCTTTGCATATTTTGCATGGCAAGTGATGTCGATAGACTGTAGATATGTTTAGAATCATGAAACAAGCTTTCTGAAATGCCAAGGACATGCATCACTGGACCAGACTTAAATGAGACTGATACAAAACGGCAGGAGGAAAAAAAAAGAGCATTCGGACCATTAGATAGTTTACATCACTTTCAATGTGTGGGTGGAATGAGGCAAAAACTCAAGCCACTGTTCTTATAAGAGAATTATACATTATGCCATTCATATCCTGGAGCTCCGCACAGCCTTGCGTCATTTCAGTCACAAATACATGTAATTAGTTACAGCCTCAATTAAAATATCAGTTATAAACATCAATTTTTCAGAAGATGACTAAAGAGATAAAAGAGAAAGTGACATTAAGCTTGTTTTTCGTATTTTATCTCCAACGTTCAATTTGAAGAGAGGCGATCTTTAGCAGATTAGTTTAATGTTACTACATTTCTTGGAAGTCCTCAGGCCACTTTAGTCATTTTCACAGTGCACCTGACGCTGGACATTCAGATCTGTATCTGCAATAGGGAGATGAGGACAAAGAGTGACGAGGAGAAAAGAGATAGAAAACCTTGTTCCTTTATGATCGTCAAGGTTTTTTATTTTGTATTTTTTACACCTGTGCGAGGACATATTCACACACATGCCTTTCATTCTGTACGCACTGTGTCTCAAACAGAGATCTTGTCTGAACTAGCTCTTGGCAACAGGGAGGGGCAAGAGAGATAGAAACAAAGACAGTGAGAGAGAAAAAGTGAAATAGAGAGAGAATGAGTCATTCTGATGTAGAGACCTGCATGTTCTGGCTCCGGAGCTCTTTGCTCATTCTGACTCCTATGTGTGAATGGATTCATGTTTTAATCAGCACAGACACCCTAAATAACCAACCTTGGACTAACACAGTTTTTTTACACTTCAGAAAAAAACTTACTGTTTTAAAAAGCTTTTAAAAAGTTACTTTAAGATTCAGTACCAGTTTTTTACCAGTACCAGTTTAATTAGCATGTAGATTGGGGTAAAAGGCCACATATGCCCTTGGAAGCCAAACAACCAGCATTATAGCCAGGGTTATACAGCTAGCACTAGCTTTCTTTTTCAGCTAATGTGCATACATGGTTCAGTTAAAATTTCAACATAATTCAGTCAGTCAGAAACAGTCATTCACAGTGGTGGTGATGGGAACTGGATGTCACAATGTCGGGAATGCAAATGTAGTCATTTTATTTACTATCCAAAATGAACAGTGTCATTTAATATGTACGCTCTCAGAAAAGGTTCTAAACTGTCACTGGGGCAGCACCCCTCTTGTCACTGGTACATCTCAGTACCTTTAGTGACAGTATATATTTGTACCATAATCCATTGAAATCATATTTTCTAAGCTGTTGTGACCACACAAACCCTGTCTCTTCACCAGGCTTTTTATTTTATTGTTCGTTTAATACATTATTGTTTAATACATTAAGTTATGAAAAGGTACAAATATGTACTTTTGACCTGGAAAAACTTATTTAAAGTATATAATTGGACCTTAAAACCACTGCTGTACCTTTGAGGGGTATATTTACTTTGTTTGTACCTTGATGAACAAAAAAATGTACCTGCACAGCATTTATTTCTAACGTCCCTCCTCTAACACACCTGTTTTAATTCGCTAAACTCTCAGGGACTGATAACTGTTATGCTGGTTTCATAATAATAGTAATAATAGTAAGTCTTATGATTCATTACTGGATAATAAACCTGCCGTTTAATTGCTTAGGCTCATGAAAGTCTGGTGACTGACCTGCTGAGCCGAGTCAGGTTATTATTACAGGCTTTTGATCTTTTGACCATGAAGAGCAGAAACATGGCTGCAAGTATGCGGCTGTGTAACGAGAGGAACAGCCGTCGCCCCACTTGGACAGCGGTCAGCTGTAGCTGACTGGGCCCTGGCTGGGCTACTGGGTGAAAGGTGATGCTGTGGAGTGTTCGGGTTAAACAGGGAACGACCACTGCTCACACTGAGCACAATGTGTACTTTGCTGTCAGTACAGGTGCGGCTAGCATAAGTGTTCTTGTGGTTTAAGAAAGAAATGTAGATCATTATGAAATGGTTATGTGATTACACAGACAAGGAACACTCTGTTTCTCAGCCCACCTTAAATGCTGAAGCACTGTGTTGTATAATTATTTTGGCTTGAACAGGTTCACATATTGTTTCTGTCAGGACTAAATCTCAAATCTCCAAAATGGAAACTTCACAGGAGGAGGAAACATGTTCTTAACTTTGAATGGAAGTTGATGGAACAAGATTTGTTTGCATGTAATGTTTCCATTCATCACAGATGGGGAACTGCAGACATAAGTTGGGTCTTGAGCTCACATTGTCTCCCAAACTACAATCAAACACCACCTATATAACCACTACTTGTTTTGGGGGGAGGGGGGTGCTAGAAGAAACCCTCTGCTGTCAAGGACCAACAAACTCAAGCTCTTACAGGGAGGTTTTTGTTGTGGACACAAAGATAGCCATGCAGAAATGTACCCCTTCTCTACTGTTAAGTTTGGTGGTGGATCTGTGATACTGTCAGTCTGTTTCTCTTCCAAAGGCCCTGGACAGTTTATTCAGATACATGATATTACAGACTGACTGCCTCAGCCAGGAAGCTTAAACTGGACCATAGTTTGAATTTTCCAGCTGGATGATGTTCCAAAGCACGCCTCGAAATCAACATAAAAATGATTCACTGACCAAAGAATTAAAGTTTTGCTTTGGCCACCCCAGTCCCATGATTTAAACCCCATAGAAAACCTGTAGGATGAGCTGAAGGGGGGAGTCCACAGTGTGGACATCAGAATCTGAAGGAACTGGAGAGGTTCTGTATGGAGGAATGGTCTCAGATCCTTTGCCATGTGTTTTCCAGTCTCATTAAGCACTATAGGAGAAAACTCAGAGCTGTTATCTTTGCGAAGTGAGACTGAACAAGGGATGAAATGATAGACTGCAAACAACTGTGGCACAGACAGATTTAAGAAAAATATTTATTTCCTGATAAGATTGAGTTTTTTTCTATCAATCATCGTACTTCAAATAAAGGTCAGATTTTTGTTAACATTTTGACTGAAAAAGGATCAGTAATATAAAATTATATATATATATATATATATATATATAAAAATAATGTATAATAGGTGTGTTGGCCAGTAAAATGCTACATAATTAGAATAAATACAAATGAACCAAAAGAAAGTGTGGTTCTGGACTCCTACTTGACGCCCTCATTGCAGAATTTCGTTCAAAACCACAATTAGCACACTTAATGTGACATAATGAAGGACTGATTGAGCCAAACCAGGTGTTGGATGATAACTCATACTGGGCTGCCAGGTTGTGAAATGGTTAAGTGAACGCATTGACATATATAAAAGCACTTCTTTATTGTATTATTTGTGTTTACTCTAATATTGGTGATTTTCTGAGCAAATAATAGATAAACAGCTTTTTAAGTGTCATTTTCTCAGATGCAGAGTTCTGTATATAGGCCCCAAGGAGTGGGTTGAGAAACTGCATGGTTTAGTTGGAACTGACCCTTTGCTAAGCCACACCTCCCTTGGTTACTGCTGCAGTGCCTGAATACATCAGTCATGAAATGGTTTCAAAGCAGCAAGTTACTTTTGTCCTATAATTAGTAATGTAGCTGACTGCATTTCTGTGAACAGTAGCTTTCAAGTAGCAGAGTTTTTTTTTTTTTACTTCATGTGATGAAAAGAAAATAAACTAGTTTTATTCAAACTAAATAAAAACATTGATTTTACAGTTCTTTCAATCAAATCAAAGTAATTTTTTGAGTTGAATAAAACTCGATCAATTACCTGTTACTACATTAAGTAATTTTTTAAGGTTGATCTGATGAGCCATTTTTTTACAGTGATTGGGTACCAACATTCCAATGTTCTGATACCAGCTGATACAGTGTGACATAAGCCGAGTGCATGCTGCTGTGCTAATGAACAAACACAGTGAGGGAGGGTCTACTCACAGAGAAGTGTTACTGACTCCGCCACAGTAGACACAAAGTCGCTGATCACTTTAAAAATTCTGCCGATTCTCACCAGCAATTCACTGTGTGATTTTAGCCCATTTTTAAACACACACGATCACAATCACAACTGCTTCCAGAGTGTGGGTGGAGGCTCATAGACCAGCTAAACAGAGGTGAACAAGTGGACATTTGCTACCAAACTCCATCTATGCCACTTAACTTTGTTTAACTGAATATAATAGTGAGGTATTGATGGCAACACAGTGATTTTTTGTAAAATAGGCTGTAGACAGACCATATTGTCCTACTGCGTACATCACTGACTGGTTTAGCTTCATTGCTTAGTGTTAGCAGTGCTGCTCAGTTTTTCAACATGTTTGTCCAGTACTCGTCGCACAGCATGTTATTTTGAATTAAACAGCTTTATTAAGCTCTCTGTAGAGGCTGCGTTTCACATAGCATGAGTGTTTTTCAGCATGAGTATATAAATCATAGCTTTAGTCTGTAAATGATAGTCTAATCAAACGTACAGTGTGAGTCACCAAAAAACACGATTTCTTAATCTAGTATGTGTCTGGCTTTAGAAGACATTCAGCTACAGCTCAACCAGCCAAACAAAAGACTCTGAGAAGACAAAAAAACTCCACATGTGAGCTCCTCGGATGCTTTAGCCTCAGATGTGATTCCTGCTGTCGCTGTGCCACAGAGTCTGTTGTTGAAAGAGAGAGGTGAGGATCAAAACTATGAAACCTAATTTACTTACAGCTGTACAGAAGTGCTTTTCTGACAAAGCCTGCTCTTCTTCACTGCAGCACTACTCAACCCAAGGTAACTAATGTAGCATAGTTAACTAATGCACTTCATTTAAAAATCAGCTAGTTTGATTTAATTTCTTATGGTACATTGCACTCATTTACATTAATAACTACTTAATTATAAGCGTTGCCTCATTATGGTATCAGACTGTGTATCAGTGAGTACTAAAAAATATGCATCCCTAATAATATCATAATATAATAATCCATTTTAACATCAATGTGGTTCCAAAATCAATGCAGTTTTCAGCTCTATAGCCAATTTATAATTGAAGAGTTTCATTCCAAAATGCTGTCTATCTATTTGTAAAAATTTTGGACATAACAAGTTTTTGAAAAGCATAACAGCTGATGTATAATGGAAAATACATTTTATGTCTCTAGTAAAGGTGGCTTTAATCATAATATAGCATTGATATATCTTGTATGGATAAAACTCACTCTGAACAACATATATCACGAAAAAAAGACAGTTTTCTAAAATGGCCTCTAATGTGTTTTTGCAACAAAAGCCTTCGATTATGAAGTGTTTTTTCCTCGTTCTCTGGTCAGTGTGCATGGCCCCCATACACTAATATGAATAGAAGCATCTGTCCAATGAATCTTTGAACACGAGGCATCTGAATACACAGCATGGCTCAGTGGATCAACAACCGCCGAGCCAAAGCACCATGTACACAGTCCTCACATGGCCTTTGGGCAGTGTCCTCATTACAGCCTCACCCTCTCTCTCTCTCTCTCACCTCCCACTCACCCTCCTGCTCGCGTAACAAAAACACAGTTTGCTTCTCCAGGCCTCTGGTTAAACACTCCACAACAACAATGATCAGGCTGAGTAAAGTGGCAGTGACATGAGCTCGGTCCCAAACAACTCGCTCCCACTTTAGACTGTTATGTAAACCGCTCTGTGTCTTGTCTGAGGGGTCACAGCTGTCTTCCTCGGCTCGTCACACAGCGGGGACCCGGATACATAAAGCCATATTGTTCATACACACACACACACACACACACACACACTCACACACACATGGGGCTCAATTACCTCGGCATCAGGTTTAGTGTATCCTCCCATATCTCACTTAAATCCCTTAAAGTTATTCACTTATTAATTCACTTATTAACCTTAAAGCTTATTATTAAATGTCTACTATGAATTATTCATTAACTAGTATAATTAATATGACAGTTATGTCGCTATAAAGGTAATAAACAGAAATGTGGGCTCACTTGAAAGGATTAAACTCCATGTATTCCAACAAGGGTGGGAAATATGATAATATGTATTGTTAACTTGATACATCATATCACATTACACCACAAAATTCTATTAAATTCTATTATATGGTAACGTGTAAACAAAGTCATTCAGAGTGGTTTGATGTGAAAAGCTCCATTCTAGATAAACTTTCAGAGTCAGAATTCTTCACAGTGGTGGTGATTGGAACCAGACATCCAAAGAGTTTAAGGCTTCTAAAAGCTCCTTCACAGAAAGTTACATGACATGGTTATGAATATGATGCCTGATGCCTGAAACATTGTTTTACGATAGGTTTGGGCTGAAATGTATTTTTTAAAAATACATTCATGGCAAAGAGGTACATGCAGGGTGTTGTGAGGCAACATGATCCCTTTTTTCAGATTTAACGCTGGTGTACCATCATCAACATTACATATAAAACTCAGAAGACATGTGTGGGCTCACTGGTGGTTTTAGATGTTAAATAAAATGGCTATATTTGTGTTGTAGACATCTCAACCACTGGGTCTTATCACCACCACCGTAAAGAAAGAGTCAGTACATTTTTGTACAATTAACCATTTCACATCAAACCATTTTGAATGACTTTGTTTACATCTCACCAATTTAATTATGCAGCAGTTCTGAAAAATGTAATTGGAATTCCCCTTTAAAAAGCACAGAGAAACAGCTTGTTTCATTACAAAGAGCATAATTAGGCCTGGTTAACTGAGTTCAGTTCAGTGCAGTGCATGAAACGTTCAATCATTGTCTTATAGTTTTTGATAGTACTTTTAAAATGTGGCACTGCTGGTTCTTGTTTGTGTGTGTGTGTGTGTGTGTGTGTGTGTGTGTGCGTGTGTGTGTGTGTGTGTGTGTGTGGGTGTGTGTGTATCAGTAGAACAGTAGTTTTATTTACATGAAATCTCATTTTTGACAAATTTGTACATAAAACATTAAAAAAATAATAACTTCTTAGAATTGATATGTGACTAAATAGAATTCTCTCATTTTTTACTTTGAGAATTTTAGTTATAACACAATCTAAAAAAACTTATGAAATAGGTTAATTTTATGGTTTAAAATGGTCTTCATGGCAAATCTCAAGAAATACAAACAAAGAAATATGAACAAACTTAAATATGACATTTTTTCTGCAATTTTAATGCACAGTTTCTATTTTTTTGCTAATATTATATTGGGTAAAAGATATAAATATGAATTGTGCTGTAAATTTTGTCACATTTTATATTACTGTAGTTTATATTTATATATTTTATATAATATTAATATGTTAAATTCAGTAAATGAACAGTAATTATGCATTAAAATGTGCAGAAGTGTGTTCTCTGTAGATTATGTGTACTTATTTCACTTATAAAATCAACAAAACATGGTTAAAGTAAAATGCCAACTCTTAAATAACAACCTTTTTGCCTGTGCCTGCCTTTTTTTTCATTACTAACATTTTTGGCCACCAAAAGTTTTAATTGACAAAGAAAACATGCGTGTGCACATGCTTAACATTTCATAAAGTCCATTTATAACATTTACAGCCTTATATTTTGTTATCATGGTAACACTGTCATAAATAGTTTATTATAAACCAACACACGATCATATGAAATTGTCTTTCAAAAAGCTAGATGTCCCCAAGACAGTGTATGTATATTTTAATCATTTAATTTTCCTTTGTATTTAAGTGTGCAAATTTTCTAAGGCCTATCTGGAAAATAAAATAAAAAAGCAAAGTTACAGGACTCATGCAAAACTGACTGAAGCATCAAAGATCTGGTTTCAAAAGCCTCAAAGAACCTGGTGATCATTACTCCGAGGCAGATCGCATCATCATGAGGAAAGCGCATACTTTAATAGCGCTGAGGCTCAGGGTAACATGAGATGTAATTAAACTATAAAAGGCTTTGAATGCAACTTGTATTCTACCGAGACAGCTATCTGCCGAGGCTAATAGGAGCAGAGCAGGCTGGGTAGTGTGAGTTGAGGTCAACCTCAGCGAACGGGGAGCATTCTGGGACAGAGACTACTACTGGCCAATCAGAGCGTGTGCTGCGACTTGGCTGAAAGCTTTGGCATCTGGTTGGCTGGCTGGATCAGGCCCAGGAGTCCCTTTGGATTAAGTTCTTACTGCAACCTCCTGTTCTGGGACAGTTTCGCTCTCTTCTCAACAATGTGCTGTGTGTGTGTGTTTGTGTGTGTGTGTGTCTGCGTGTGTGTGTGTGTGTGTGTGTGTCTGCGTGTGTGTGTGTGTGTCTGCGTGTGTGTGTGTGCGTGTGTGCGTGTATGCGTGTGCGCATGTATTTTTCTGCTCAAATTCCTACAATGGTGAAGAGAGGAACGTATATGTATTCCTCTTACGTATTCCTCTTGAGAGTTGCCTGGAAACTGTAATAGAATGAAATACGATCTGCTCAGTTGTGCACATACAACATGACATACAGAAGATACTTGCAAAGCTACAACCCCAAATCAGAGAAAGTTGGGACGGTGTGTTAATCTAAAATTAAAACTGAAAACAGTATTTTGTAAATAATTTTTGACCTGTATTACCTTGACAAACAATACAGCAGTGCAGTATTTGATGTTTTACCTCATGAATTTTAATAAACACACTTAAATTTTGATTCTTGCAACATACTTCAATAAAGTTGGGACAGTAAAGCATTTACAACTTTGTAACGTTGCCATTCCTTTTCATAACATTTAAAAGACGTTTTGGGACTGAAGACACCAAGTGATGAAACGTTTCAGGTGTATTTTTGTCCCGTTCTAGTCATGCTCTAGCAACTGTAACTCTGTAACTTGGGATACCTCAGTAAAACTTTACAATATTCTGCTATGCACCCTTCCCCCAATATTGTGCCATGCTCCTGCCGGCTCTTGTGGCTGTCACTGGGGCCCTAACACCACCGAGGATATATGGGCCCGGGGGACGGGTGCACTCCACAAATATGCTGTAGCATATTTGTAAATCTGAAAACTTGCCCAATTTTGCAAGAGATTGATGGAAAGAGTGAATTGTTACTCATTTCTCAAACCAAAGATGTGTAAGATCTCAATTAATGTGTGTAAGACCACATTGCCAAACTGGAAAAGAGCATTGTCAAACGAAGAACTGTTAAACCAAACATTCTGTTGCCATTGTAGCATCAGCAGCTATAGCGAGTGAGTTTAGTAGCCAGTAAACGTGGGATCCCCCGAATACTGGGTATTTCACAGACTGAGGCAGGCCAGTCCAGCACCCTCTTCTTCCACAGCTATGCCTTTGTAATGTGTGCAGAATGTGGTTTTGCATTGTCTTGTTAAAACATGCTTGGGAATCCTTGAAAAAGATGTCATCTTGAAGGCAGCATATGTTGCTTTAAAGTTTCTATGTACACAGTGTTGATGGTGCCATCACAGAAGTGGAAGCTACCTTTGCTAAGGGTACTGACACATGATGAAAGTCCTGAAATGCTGATTTGTCTGACGACCATTCATGCATCCACTGGGTGATGGTCTATCCCAAATGCCCCTGAGCCCAGAGAAGTCAATGGTGCTTCTGGACACAGTTAACATAAGGTTTCCTTTTTTCACAGTAAAGTTTTAACGGCATTTGTGGATGTAGCTACGTATTATAATGCTTAACAAAGGTTTGCCAAAGTGATCCTGAGCCTCTTTGGTTATATTGCTTATATATAAATGACAGTGACTCCAGATTCCTTGAATCTTTTTTTTTTCCATTATGTAGCGTAGAGGTTGAAATATGCAAATTCCCTTATATTTTTCTTTGAGGAACATTGCTTTTAAACATTTCAATGATTTTTTTTATGTATTTGTTGGCAAAATGGTGATGCTCAACCCATCTTTGCTCCTAAAAGACTAGGCATTTTATGGATGATGCTTTTGTACCAAATCATGATTACAATCACCTGTTGACATCACCTGTTTCAAATCACATTGTTTAATTATTTAACCTCAATACTCACGCTAAATTGCCTCATCCCAGCTTTTTTTGTGTTGTAGGCCTGAATGGCAGGAATGAATGAGTGCGTTCTCTGTAGAGGATGTGTTAACTTATCTTTCGTCAAGAAAATCAACAAACTATGGTGCCCACTTTTGCACACAACTGTAAACACTGAGAAAAAAAAACAAATGACACTTTGAATTGGCTAGATTTAAATATAATTTCCACAAGAATAATATGCCTTACATCAGCTCAGTTGAAAATAAATAATTGAACTATAATAGATCATAACAACAGCAAACTAACAAAGATGAATAAATCGTGGCACAAGCAGCCGTTTAAACAGCTGTTATTGTTTCTGGCTAGTTAAGCTAGCTGGTTACACAAACCTCGGCTTTGAGAAACTCATGTTCATTTGTTGTCCTGTTCTTGCAACTGACAAAAATTTCCAACCTTGTGAAAAAGACAATCAGAAAGATCTCATTTTCAACTGTCCATTAAACCATCTGTTTTTCTTTTTCTTGTCCAGTGAAATCCATCCATCCATCCATCATCTAAACCGCTTATCCTTCTGGGTCGCGGTGGGGTGCTGGAGCCTATCCCAGCTGTCATTGGGCGGAAGGCAGGATACACCCTGGACAGGTCGCCAGTCCATCACAGGGCCCAGTGAAATCAATCATTTGAAAATGATGTTATTCACATGTGATTCTTTATCAGGGTTTTGATTGGCTGTTTCATGAAACTTTCACAAAGTTCAGACACTTGTAGTTGTTGTGGCTGAGTTCTAAATGAGTTGCAGGAAACTTTACATTATGCAACTCAAGTGAGATTTAGTTTCACATAAGTTTCAAGCAACAAAAGTTGCATGTAAGTTTCACGTGTAAAGCCAAGCCCCCATTACTTGTTACACAAGTGATATGTTGAATATACTTTAATCAAATATCATATCTTTTCCACACACACTACCATTCAAAAGTTTGAAATGAATGCTTTCAATACTTTTTACTTTTAATAATACTTTTCAAAGCTGCCCATACAGAAATCTGATATGTGGCAATATATGGATTTCGAATACATGACATATATACTATATGGACAAAAGTATTGGGACACCTACACATTACACCTACAGGAGCTTTCATGACATACTATTCTAAATCCATAGGCAATAATATAGAGTTGATCCCCCCTTTGCAGATATAACAGCTTTCTCTCTTCTTGGAAGCTTTCTACAAGATTTTGGAGTTTGTCTGTGGGAATTTTAGCCCATTCATCCAGAAGAGCATTTGTGAGGTCAGACACTGATGTTGGACGAGAGGGCCTGGCTCGCAAATTCTGTTCTAGTTCATCCCAGAGTTGTTCTATCGGGTTGAGGTCAGGACTCTGTGCAGGCCAGTCAAGTTCTTCCACACCAAACTCACCCAGCCATGCCTTTATGGACCTTGCTTTGTGCACTGGGGCACAGTCACGCTGGAACAGAAAAGGGCCTTCTCCAAACTGTTCACACAAAGTTGGAAGCATTCAATTGTCCAAAATGTCTTGGTCTGCTGAAGCATTAAGATTTCCCTTCACTGTAACTAAGGGGTCTAGACCAACCCCTGAAAAACAACCACATAGCATTAGCCCTCCTCCACCAAACTTTACAGTTGGCACAATGCAGTCAGGCAGGTAACGTTCTCCTGGCATTCATCAAACCCAGATTCGTGAATCAGACTGCCAGATAGAGAAGCATGATTGGTCACTCTACAGAATACATTTCCACTGCTTCAGAGTCCAGTGACGTTGTGCCTTTACACCACCCCCTTCTACTGCCAGTGTTTGTCATCTGAGACTGCAAGGCCATATACGAAAGGAAACAAACTTAAATATTCTTCAAATTCTGCAACTTTCAGTGCACAGTATTTATTTATTTGTTATATTAGAAAAAAAAACAGAAATATGTAAAATGTGCCATACTTTTTGCACAGGCCATATTTTCTGATTTTTCCCCCCAAATTTCTTATTAAGCAAAGTAACAGTACTGCATTAAATTGTGCAGAAGTGCGTTCTCTGTAGAGGATGTGTTAACTTATCTTTCGTCAAGAAAATCAACAAACTATGGTGCCCACTTTTGCACACAACTGTAAACACTGAGAAAAAAAAAAACAAATGACACTTTGAATTGGCTAGAATTAAATGTAATTTCCACAAGAATAATTTGCCTAAATGATGACTAGAATACTGTAATTAATTATTTACATGATTTTTTCTGTAAATTTATCTACCTTAAGAGCTTCATGTTTAAAATATCATGAACTAAAATCTTTTTTACTTTGAGTGACTCTATACCTTAATTATGCTTATATTATGTAAATATATGATTGAACACTGCACTTTACATTACTACCAAAACAATAATAATGCTTGCAAAACTTTACGAAATGCTTTGGCAGTGATAATTTATAGCTAATTT